>NW_025955171.1:0-65813 GCF_022376445.1 Fomitopsis serialis | reverse complement strand
ACTGGAACAACTCGCAGAACTGGCCAAGGTCCTCAGGCGAGGCTGCGCTATCTCGATGTGCTACTGCACGACGATCTCTGCTCGCACAGAAATGGCTGGTACGCTTAACACCGCGCGCTTCCTAGTAACAGTTATCTCACTCATATGCATTCTGCTTCGGCGCAGGACGAGTGTCTCCCGCTGTTCTCTGACAGCAACCTCCTCTGCCGCATCAGGGGAAACCGCCATTCCCTTAAAGCCTTAAGACACTTATAAACTACTTTAAAAGCATTAAACCGGTCAAAGTGAACAGAAGAACACTCAAGACAAGTCCCCGGTTATGAGAAGGCCGAACACTTGGAAAATTGTCAAAGCATTATTGGATGCTTTTACACCAGCTCCCTCAGGCGGGTGATGATCCTCTTGCCGTGCTTTTTGTTCCCTTTTGTCATGCTTTGGAGTTCTGTTGTTCTGCTCTTGACCCTCTGTTTAACACTAAAAAGAGGCTGTCTGATGGCTTTCAAATCTACTCATTTTTGGTGGTTCTGGCGCTCCCCACGTTGCGGCGAAAAAAAGCATACATTGGACCACTATGCAATACCACTAATACAGAACTGGAACCCACGAAAGCTATACAGTACTGACTTCCAGCCAATGTAGGAAGTTACATGATGACAGGTATACGGCTGGAAAATGGGACACGTACAGCTGGTACAGTGAAACATCAAGAGGAGGCCAAGGCATAAGTATACGACAACATGGGCGATATTGAGACATACAGAACCAGGAGAAGAGATAGTCATAATCCGGGAGCACGGGTGGGCAGGGCTCGGATGCAGCGGGGAACCTAGGATCATTGTTGTAGATTAGTACGACCATAAATGAAAATGAATTGAAACCCTCTCTAAGAGGACTCACTCGCCGTCTACTCGTCACTCTGTGAGAAGTTGCTCGGCCCAGCATCGTCACTGGTGGGGCCCAGAGCTTGCTGATCAGGGAGACCGCGGTGGTAGGGCCTACTTTCTTCCTACCCTTCTCATCCACGCCCCACGGTTGTCGTCAGGGGCCACTCCCGCAGTGACACTAATGCAGGTAGGAAGGTCAGGAACTCTGGTAGATAGTACAGGACACTCACCGAATGTGCGTGGCAAGTGTCTGGTCCATGGACTTGCAGAACCTTGCGCAACCCTCGTTGTATACCGTCGTGTTCTTGGGATCCGCGCTCAACCGAAGCTCATCAATGCTGAGCTTGAAACCATCGTGCCTATGAGATACACTCCGTCAGCCAGTCAAGGCCGGCATGCTACTGGTATGAGACTCACAGGGGGCATAGTTCTTCTCGTCGAAAGCCACCGTGACGTTCCCCTTCATGGCCTCGTCGAGAGACACAACAATCTGGCGCACATCATGTTATCCACAGACCGTACATGAAAGATGAATGTGCCTACAGCGCTGCACACTAGTGCGATCATATTGCTGGAGAGTGGGATCTTGTTGATGTCGAACCGGTCTTTATGCTCGGGGCGCAGAGCCTCCGGATTGGCTCCCATCCACCATTGACGTGCTATGATTTCTGCAATCGCCACGTTATGGAAGGGGGCTCGATGGTTAGCCACCCACAGCTAATTTTATTTCAGCATTCTCCAGCATGTAAATGTGAGTATACTACGTACCGATGGATCCACCCTGTAATCTGGCATCTGGAGGTCTCCGTGGTGAAAGGTGTCCTTGTCCTTGAGGAACCTCACACGATCCTCGGTAGCCTTCCGAAGCTTCTCTGCACTGGACCCGAAGTCCGACAGGTTGAACGTCAGGAAGGACTTCTCAACCACCCGCTTCGCCTTCTGTTTGACTTCCTGGCGGAACTGTGCAGCGACCTTGTAGACCTGGACAAATGGGTCTACCCCTAGCCCAGAGGATGAGATAACGGAACATATACTCACCTTCCCCGACATGATGGCCCTCATTCCCATGTTCTCCCACACGGGATCGTAGATGGCCTTGAACTGCTTAGTTTGGTACATCGGGTACTTCTTCTGTGTTTGCTCGATGACCTCTAGCGGGGCTTGCTTCTTCTCCATGCTGCTGGCGTATTTGCGGGGCCAGGCGTTCACCACGGCGAGGTATACCCGAAACTCTTGGGTCGCACGGTGCAAGAAGCCTTTCAGAGGCTCCTCGTTGAGGAGTTCCTTGGACACCTCAATGGTATCGTCCCTAGACTCCTCGTCCTCCACCTTCACAGACTTGGACCGAGCTTGAGACTTCGTCTTCGCCTTCTGCTTGCCCTCCAGCTTCACGTCCATCTAAGAATGAAGTTCAAGTTAGCAGAGGGTCCCCGTGGCGATATAAGCATACCTCATCAGCGCCGCTGCGAGTGGGGGGATCACGTCCATCCGATCCGTTACCCTCACTCCCCTCCAGCTGATCATCCTCATCCGAGACCTTGTAGGATTCTGTACCACTCCCCTCGGATTCGTCCACGGGTGATGCCTGTTTTGCCTTCCCCTTGCCTTTCCATCCAGCTTTCTTCGTGGGGGTCGTGTCGAACACTGTAACACGTGCAGCGGTGAATGACATATACAGCAGAGTGAACTCACCGACAGGCTCAGGAGTTCCTACATCCTCACCGCCATCCTCCTCGTCCCCGTTCTCGCTCCCATCACTGCCATCTGAGACCCCACCTTTGACCGTGCCCTTAGCCATACTTCCTTTGACCTTGACCGCTTTCATCCCTGCGTATCTTCCATGTGTGCAATGATGGACGACTGGTTGTGAGTGGCTTACCAATGAGAGCGGAGAGCTGCTGCTGATCCTTCGACACCTTCGGGGCAGGCTTCTCGGGCAGACGAGTGATGACAACTTCGGGTTCTCTTGCCCTTTGGGGCGACCGGTCTTCAAGACATGAGTGCAGACTTGGTCCGGGAATATGCACATAGACAATGCAATGACACTTACTGGGGATGATCCTCGCATTGTCCTCCACGACAGTCAGCTCCGGGGATTCAACTCGAGCTGACTTGCGCGAAGCTTGAGTTCTTGGCTTCTTCTTAGGCTGCTTCGTGCGTTCTTCTGTGTCGCTCGCCTCTTGGTCGGACGTCTGGAGGTGCTTCCTCTTGGTAGTGCTAGAGGCTTTCGTACGCGAGGGCGACGCCGGCGCTGAGACTATATCATAGTGTCAGTCCATGTGTTGGCAGGCGCATGTACTCACGTTGTTTCTTCTTTCCCCCCTTGCCTGTTGACTTGGACGGCACCGTATCCTCATCCTCCTCATCCTCCTCATCCTCTCCAGCTTCAGCCTCGGCATCATCTTCTCCCTCTTGGTCATCCTGCTCCATCGCGGCCGCGTTGTTATCCTGGATTGCTGCAACAAGATGTAGTATACTTCGATTGATCTGGCCACGGTAAAATCTTACTTTGCCGCTTCTCTTTCGCCGCTGCTTCCTTCCTCTGTTTTGCGATGGAGCGAGCCATGGCGTTGATTTGCGATGCCGATGCACCGCTCATCTTTGTCTTCAAGAAGTCCTTGATCTCCTGTATGTCCCCGCTGCTGGCAACAGTGGAATCGGAAACCACATCGGACTGAGTCTTCTGGGAGCCATTCGCCTTTGACGGCGGTTTCGGAGCCTTCTTCGTGGTCTTCGCTGCTGCTGCAGCCTTGGAGCGTGTCTGCGGAGTAGACATGGTATGAGGCAACAACTAGATATGAGTTCGCAGAATGAGATCGGAGACAGACAAACCGCGAGGCGGGTCGACGACTCAAACCAGCGTTGAGCGTCCGCGCTGTCGATAACGGAAGAACCGAAGCCCCTTCGGAGATGCGGAGTGAAGCACTGACTGAGTCCGAAAGCTCCAAGTCCCAGAAGCTGCTCACCATCTGAGCAACGCTTGATGAAGAGTTTAGGGTACTTACACCTAGACCATGGACGAAGAGAGAGAGATGCAAGACGAACAGATTGGAGCGAGCATGACAGCCAGATCAATTGGTGGCAACCGAAGACGTACGTACGTGTCGTAATATTAAAAACCCTATTTAAAATATACATTGCCCTCCCACCCATTCCGGCTGCCCTTCGTCCACTTGTCTATTTCCTTGTCCGTGTGTAGTACAATAGAAGCACGGCAGCCGGTGTAGTGGAGATTGAAGTGAGTTATACTGAAAGAAGGAAAGGCCACAGCATCGCCATTGCGAAGGGGAACCACGAAACCGGGCTCGTACATACATAGGTCCCCGCCCTCGAAGTCACCAATGGGCAAAACAACGCACAATGTTTTGTCCATGGAATCCCTGTGAGCGGAAGTGGCAACATTCAGGTTAATGACGAGCGAGAGGAATGGGTGCACAATCGAGCCGGCGTTCCCTGGCAACACTTCCGCGTCAACGCTCATCTCCGCGTATTCTTGGGGAAACAAAATTTGGATCTGGTACACATTAGTTACGGATAGAACAGTGAGAAATGTCATTATCTGACGTACTTGCTCTCTGATCCATCCAAACACCTCGGCAAAAATGTGCTCAAGATTGTGGTAGACCCGTTCATGCTTGTGCATGTCAGCGGAGGGGTATGGCAGCATTTGACTGTAGTTGGTCCTGGAGCGGTCCGCCTTTCGAATGAGGTGCGGATGCGATTCACTGCAAACTTGGTAGCCCTATGGGATCACATAACACTCTCAGCTATAACGGAAAACAAACCAAGTGAGGCATGGGCGCACATACCCTTGTGCCATGCCTATTGTACCAGGCGAAATGCAGCGCCTCGAAAGAGTACTGCGGCCCCTGGGAGCATGAGCTCATGGTCTCAAGTCCAGAAGGTTCCTCATCGAAACAAGAGACGAGATCCGTGAACAGCCTGTGTCTCAACTTCTCTGGCATGTTCGGAAAGATACACATGATAAGCGAGCCCTTGCGGTCGCGGATCTCAACAGGGTCTCTGCAACAGTTGTACAAGAATTCAATATCATTGTTGAGAGTTGACGTGAAAAGCACTCACGTGGACATGGTGGGTGCAATCTTCACATACTTGTTATCATTGTTGATGCGCGAGCCTTCCTCATACATGGTTGAGAGCTGAACAAGCCAACGTAGTGTAGCATGTAAGTCAAAGAGTTAGATGGTGTTTGAACGAACTTACAATATATCGCAGCTCGTCGATGGTTCGAGGCTCCCGGGCGGCGTTCGCCCGGCCGCGCTCTCTCTCTGTCCACGAGAACGCCTCATCCGCAGTGGCTGGGACTGGAATTCTTCTATGGGCTTCGTGGAACAGGTCATAAGCTGCCGTAAGCGATATTCTTGCAGGGCGCTGTGCAGTAAACTTGAGGCTGATGGTGCGGTAAACTGTGAGGCTGATGGCGCAGAGATGGGCGTAGCGGTTGGTCCTGGTTCCTCTCCCTCCAAGGGTTCGTCGCAAACCGTCAATGGAGAGGGAGGGGCTTCATTCTCTTGGTTATCTGAACCGTAGAGCCATCGTCCAGCCAACATGACTAGCTGGGTCTCCTTAGGGGCCTGTAGGGGCTGATAGAAGGCCAGCCACACATTCTTGTTGCGCGGCACCGGGCCGAAGTTACTGTGGGGAATAAAGATACATGACGTAGAGAGTCGACAACAATGGACATGGCACTCACTTGAGCTTCAAAGAAGTGAAAACTAAATCACATCGATCCAGGTCGGAGCAGATGAGCGAATCGTGTAGCATGCCATAATCCGCACATATACGGGGTGATAAGAGGGTGTCGAACGTCAGTGGGAGTATTTGTCGCAGAGTTGATAACAGTGGAATGATTTTGTTGATCACAACCCCACCGACAGCCGTCTCTAGTGAAACGAAGTGGTCGGTGAGTGATGGAACCCGTCATACCAAGGAAACGGATGGCTAACCAGGATTTGGATTGCGAAGTACACTTGCAACCTGCCAGGCAAAATTGCCAACCGGATGAAGAAGACTGTGCTTCATATCCGCTATGGCGATGAGCATGAGAATGTATATGGAACCTACACAAGTTTATTGACAGGAGCATTGAAGAATAAAATAGTGACGTACCTCCCCACGCCATGATGGCAAATTTACTCCCACATTCCACCCAACGACGGAAGGTACGATCGCACACGGGGTTGTCTAGATGCTTGACTTGCTTCTCGTAGACACCGTTAACGCTCAGCGAATGGAGATGTTGTAGACTAGATACAAGGAAATGTCAACTGGAACTCGGTGGCACAGTGGGGTTATGATAAAATAAAACACACCTAGAGCACTTGAACACGAGCTGCAGGTACTGCACCATGAAGAGAAAGTCGGTGGCGGCACTGACGGCCGTCATACGCTTGCACCTTTGTATGATGGATGAGAGGGAATCGTCCAGGAACGCGGTTTCTCTATCCCCATCTCGTTGCAATGCTTCCACAATGGCGTACAGCGAATTGTTGTCACTGAGGGAAGCATCGAGGCCGTTGATGAAGCTCTTAACCGGCTCTGAAACTGTACCCTCCGGGGCATGTGTGTTCATCCATTTGAGAGCCGGTGGCCCTGACTGCTTCTCCGCCGTTGCAGCGGTAGACTTACTCTTCTTTTTAGAGCAATTTTTGATGCTCTTGAAGGCCTGATCTGCACGTTTCCCAGATTTCTTGTTGCTCGAAGCTGCCAATTTTGAGGTATGCTTTTTCGTACTTTGGACGCGCTTGGACGAGACTTCTGCAGTGCGTGATCTCTTGGGCTGTCAATTTGATAACAATATCTGCATACTGCGCACCTTCCAGACCCTCCCCATTGGCAAGTACATGCGGAGCCTGAGCCGCAGACGTCGACTGGATGCTGGCGTGATTGTGTCCCAAGGAAGTCGCCTCAAGGGAAGATGGCTGGATGTTCGGGGACTGGGCAAGCCTCTCCCTAACGCCTTGTAGAGGTTGCGTCGAGACCGGCAAGTCGTCCAGAAGATTTAAAAGAGCCTCTGCTTCTGCTATCGTCAAGCTCAGGCATACTTGCCCCGGTGTGGTGGTCATGATCGGCGGTGAGTTGGACTTGGAGTTAGGCGCCAGTGGACATGGTGGATCGGGACATTGATATTGAACATTGGAACTGCGAAGAGAGCACGCTAGACCGTAATGCATACAAAAGGTTACAAATCGGTGCGCAGTGTAATAGAATACCGGTGAATACATCCTTAATCTACCCCAATGCGTCCATCAGTCTGCTGTCTGCCCACTGCATCGCCGCTCGAGAGAGTCGCTGGACCATGGAATCGTGAAACACCTTCAAGGCTTCCCCGGTCAGTTGATCAGCTAACAAAACCACGACCTCCTCGAACACCTCGTCTTCCCGACGGATGAACTCTCGAGTGGTGTAACCAGGGAGGTGCTGTGCCATCCATTGGCAAGCGGGGGCGGAGCGATTGCGGTGGACGGTGTACAAGGGCCGAGGACCACTCAAGCCTCCCATGTTCAACGCCATCGCGTTAAACGTTCTCCGAGTGAGCACGCACATTCGCAACATCTCCCGCCAGAACTCCTGCTCGGGGAGATAGATCCAATCCACTCCGGAGAGGGATCCATCTTGAAGGACTAGGTCGGACCTCTTGTGAGGGGAACGGCACGAGAATGAAGGTAAGTCCACTCACCACGGTCGGGAAGCGATCTACGATCTTCTCCATGGTCGTCCCCCTGTCCACCTCCTCCAGTATCTCATCAAATCGGTCGCGGAGAACTATGACGGCGTCTAGCTTCATGGCTCCATGCAGGAGGACGCCATGTAGGGCACGAGGCGGACATGCGAATGCCGACCAGTGCTCTTTGACCTCGATAGAGTGCGGCTGGTCCGGGTCTCCTGCGGGAAAGACGGGGCGAATGTTTTGGGGCGGTGGCTTCCCGGCCTTCGGCGGGGACACCTGTGTCTTGTCCTGATGGGTCCACTCACCGAGGGCCTCCTCCCCTTCATCCCCAGTGGCACGCGCTTTCGTCCAGCTTTGACGCATGATACTCGGGTACCCTTCGAATTGCCCAGGGGCCCGTGATTCGTGGCGTTCCCGAACAAACAGGAACATGAAAGCGAATAATGGCCCGACTGCCTGTCGAATGAGCTTGGCCACCTTTGGAATTGTTCATGTCACTTTGATCTTAGCACAGCGAGTATGATAAGTATTTACTTACCTTCTTGAAGACGTGAGGGGCTGTTTCCGAGACGCAAACCTCGATCATGATCAGATGGAAGTTCATGAACGAAAATGGAAAGGAGATGACGACGTCGGGAATGGTGTTTGGGTCGCCCTTGATAAGCATGGTAAGCTGTGCCAGGAGTTGGTGCTGCAGTGTGAATTGGGGTGATGGCCGATCTGGCGGAGCATGTTGCAGACGTAAGTAAAGATGATGTTTACCAGGGTCTCATGCACAGTGGAGGGCGGTTTATAAGGTGCCATGCTGAGCTTGGGGGCGAGGACAGAGCACAGAGGAAAGGTCGCTCCTCATGGCGCAATGCCGGCGTTTCCGGCGCTGGTTTTGAGCCGCCCACGGGGAAGCTTCTCACAAGGAACTTTTGTGACAGGAAGCGGATAATGGATCGATACACATACAATACGCTCGTACAAAGTTCGGAGGGTATACATAGATAGATGATGCGATAATCTACTCATCTACGAGACCAGACGGGGGTCGTCTCCAGCAGGGCTCCCCGCTCGAAACCTCTGAGTCCGCCGACGAACTCATGCGCTACATGCCCGACGGACTGGTCGAGGAAGAAGATGATGTCATTGAGGCATTCGTGGGCGAGGAGGTCCACCCGCTCCTTCCACTGGGGCTCCGTGGGGATGGCGCGCTTGAGGGCGCGATCAAGAGGCGTGATGCCCAGATGAGCATAGCTGTATGAGTGTATGATGGAATATAACCGATCCTTGAGGATCCGCGCCCCATCCACTGGGCTGGTTTGCAGCTGCGACGCAGGAAGGTGAGGCTGCCAGGCAAGGAGCCTCTGTGCAAGGATGAGTACGGTGACCCATAGATGTGAACCCAATCTTACCAAGAAGTGCGATGTCTCCTTCTCCCAGTCCTCTAAGCCTCGCGCCTCCTCCACACATGTGCGGAAGTCGCCGAACTCAGCCCGCTCGTACGAAATGAGGCATGCCTGTAAGGCGGGCATATCCTCTTCCAGAGCTAGGAGGGGCGAGTGATACCCGGTACCCGTGCTGGTTGGGACAACCAGCGCGATAACGAAGCCTTGAAGGGTGGACATGAGGTCCAAAGCCCCGGCCATCTGTTCCTTTCATGAATCCTTGTTAACTGTAACAGCTTGGAGGCTTGGACATACCTTCTTCATCTCGTACTGGAGCTCCCCCACTGACTGCACCCCCATGCAAAAGAAGAACTCAGTTCCGAGTTCATCCTTCTTCCTGATAGTCCTAACCACCCCGCCCCTCATGCGGAACTGTACATCGACGGTGAGAAGATCGCATTGAGAAGTCATGAACGTATCCTGCATCTCGACCCGAAATGCACTCCTATTGAGGAGACTCGCGAAACGCTGGGCCATGGCGATGGAGGAAGTCCCATGAACGGTGGGTCCAGAACCACTGCTTTCCGAGACTCCGGCCAGAAGTCAACGCTGTGTAACGCGTTAGCCGGAATAAGAGAAAAGGGTGTTCTTGGAACTCACCGCACGCGTTGAAGGAAAGCTAACCACATGCTGAGCCGAGGTTGGTAGGAATCATCGTCCGAATCAGTGTGGTGCATTGAAACGTCGTCGTCGTCATCCAAATTAGCGTGGAGCATTGATGCGTCTTCATCGTCCGACGCGTCAGGATAAGCGGGGTTCAGCTGCCAGAGTTTGGACAGTATGTCCTGCAGCACCCAGCAGCGACGTTCCTCAATGTGGGGTATGTCCTGAGGTTGAGTATTGACACCAACCATTCATGATATGTGAGACTGACATCTCACCTTCTGCACGAAGTGATCGGGGTTGGAGAGCTCCCAAATTTCCCGCAAGCTCCATATCTCCTCGAATACGTACACCATGAAATCGTGATCCACCGGATTCACTTCAAACTTCTTCAAAATGGCCCAGAACTCCGACGGTAACGGTTCCGAGACGATGGTCCGCTGAGAGCTTTCCGCACCGAGAGGTCGAGTGAGGCGATGCGCCTTGTTATCGAACGATTGCACGCTGACCGGGCTGGCCGGAGACCAGTCAGAGGCGACCTTGATAGGACGGTTGATCTGAGGAGGAGTTTGAGGCAGAGGGGTGGAGTCGATCTCGGAAGACGGCTGACTGCCGTCAATGTCAGAACCGAAGTCGGTTGCCCCGGCAGAGTCGGAGTCGATATCCGTATCAGAGCCAGAGAGATTCCTTGCGTGAGGAAAGCCAACAGAACGGCGAGGCGTCGCCATGTTGAGAGCGAGTGTATGTCGTGGCTGCAAGAGGAGTGAGGGAGTCACCGTTCAAGTTGTCGGCACTTGTCTCGTTCATGGGAAATTGAATCGGGACAACAGACCACAACTAGTGCGGTGTCAATCTGTGCGCTTTCATTTCAGTCAGTTCGCTTCTACCAACTGACGACATAGGGATACCTTGATGGGACCACATCAGAAGAAGGCAGCATGAACGTCATGAACGTACAATTTTGCGACAGACCGTCCGGCATATATAGCTCGAAATACACGGTGGGCTCTTGCGGTTTGTGGGGGCGCGGCAACTTCTTAGGGTCAGCCCAAAAAGGAAGGTGGACATGGAATGTCCAAGACCCTTTCCCGTAAGCCTTCACACCATTCAGAATGCAACGAGATATGCAACGGCACTCACGCAATGCAATCAATACCGAGAGACTGTGAAAAGTAAGTACAGGTGAGTAACTTCAATAGCTTAATAAAATGTCAGAGGTACGGAGGTATCAGTGCTCACAGAGACAACCAGTTAGAAGGCAAGGCGTCGTAATAAATCCTACAGTGATAAAGCACCCATGGATGCGGCAGATACGCTTGCCCAAGTTCTATAGCTGTAAGGATATTAATGACGGTGGCATAGATCATGGAGGTGGGTACAAAAAAGCGGTGGTGGAGAAGCCCATATCCACGCCGTAACATGGGCGTTTACGTCCGTCTAAGCGACTGAATGAGTATGAGACGCTGAGCGGAGACCACGCGCCGTCGCTCATATTCTTCCCAAGGCTTTTCTTACGCTTTTCATCTCATCCAGAGCGTCATACTGTCCCGGTGAGATTTGTGTGAAATATCCTCTATCAGGGATCATGTACTGACCTCTACTGACTGGCCAGTGCAAGATGAACGTACCATTCCTCCGCCCAGGGGATTACGACGACAGGACCTGTCCGGCATGCGACAGACCATTCAGGACAGCACAGGGCATGATGGCTCATTTGAGCTCTGCAAAGTCCTGCAAATGGTACAGGAAGGGCAAGAACCCCGTTCCTCACGACCGCCTGGTACCTGAAGTTGTGGAACAGGTACACGCCGTTATCCAGGACTCAAGCGACGCGGACGAGGAACCACTGGATTTCCATGACATCATGGAGAACAGGGATCTGTTCCGGTTCGTTCTGCCTACTTCTACTGTTGATGATGGGCCCAACGGAGACCAGGGTGAAGCGTCTTCGTCTTCATCCAGTTCTCGGCCTCCCCCGACAGCTCGACTGCCAGCTCTGGATGACGACGAAGACACCCGGGTGGAGGATGAAGACCCCCGAGCGGGGCGCGTAATCAGAATGGAGGAGACCGTTGTCGACACGTGGAAGGCTTATTTTGGAGAGGATGTTGAGCAAGAGGACCCTCCCGAGGACGCAATGGATGTGGATGGAGTGGGTGTGGATGAGCAAGCGGCTAAGGATCCTAACCTCAAGTGGAAGCCCTTTGCATCCGAGCTAGATTGGCGGGTGGCAATGTGGGCTGTCAGAGAAGACGTCGGGCAGAACTCACTGAACAGGTTTCTTCTCATACCGGGGTGAGTTGGCCACGCCTGTGTGGGTTTAATCACTCATTACGAGTCTTTGCGTAGGTTGTTGAGAAGCTGGAACTCAGTTTCAAAGACGTCCGACAGCTTTTCCAGAAGGTGGACAGCATCCCGGACCGAGCATCATGGCAGACTGCTACGCTCACCTTCCCTGATCGACCAGATGAGAAGCACATGGTGCGGTACAGGGACATCATCGAAGCGATTAAGGCCTTGGTTGGCAATCCAGCGCATGCCAAACATATTGTATACCGGCCCAAACGAGTCTTTGCGGACCAGTCGCGGTTGAGGCGCATATACACGGAGATGTGGACGGGCCTCTGGTGGGACACCGTACAGGTAAGTCAGACAGCTCATCAATGGTACAACCAGTAGAATGTGCTAATGCTATGTTCCGTGCTAGGAACACTTACCTGAGGGCGCCGCCCTCGCGTCAGTCATATTGGCCACCGACAAGACTCAGCTGACACAGTTTTCCGGTAACAAGTCTGCTTACCCCGTCTACCTCACCCTCGGCAACATACCCGCGCCATCCGCCGCAAACCGTCCGAGCACGCTTGTATCCTTCTTGGGTACCTGCTGTCTCTAAGGTCAGCAAGAAGGGCCTCACCAATCGCGAAAGCAAGGCTCGAACGCAGAAGCTCTTCCACGCTTCCATGCGCCTCATTGTCGAGCCCCTCATCAAAGCTGGTGTCGAAGGTGTGGAGATGACCGGAGGTGATGGCTGCGTGCGCAGGATATATCCTATCCTCGCCGCATATGTCGCTGACTACCCCGAGCAATGCCTCGTCACTTGCTCGAAGTACGGGACCTGCCCGAAGTGCCAATGTCCAGCGGACAAGCTCGGGGAGAAAGACCCGAGCAGCCCTCGCACATCCGAGCTCACAGAGAGTATCATCGACGATGCATGGTCGGGTGGTCGCAGTGCGGCTGCGGCTGAAGTCGAATGCATGCTACGGGACGTGAACGGTGCGGCGCGGTCGCCGTTCTGGACCAATCTCCCTTACGCAGACATACATCTATCCATAACACCAGATGTTCTCCACCAGCTTTACCAGGGGTGTTCAAACACGTCGTCACTTGGTGTCAAGAGCTTCTCACCGCAGAGGAACTAGACAGCCGCCTCCGATGCCTGCCCCTGCGTACGGCATCCGTCATTTCCGTAACGGCATCTCCTCTCTTCTCAGATATCTGGGAAAGAGAGGAAAGAAATGGCTCGAGTCCTCCTCGCATGTCTCGTTGGCAAGTCTCAAAGTCAACAATGCTCACCTTCAGGTCTCTGTTGGATTTCATCTACTTAGCGCAGTACCCCACGCATGACGACACTACCTTGGAATACATGGAGGATGCACTCAAGACGTTCCATGCCAACAAGCAAGTGTTGGTCGACCTCGGTATACGGGATGATTTCAACATACCTAAAATCCACTCCCTTCTGCACTATGTCCAGTCCATCCGGCTCTTCGGGACGACGGATAACTACAACACGGAGATGTTCGAGCGACTTCACATCGACTTCGCGAAGGACGCTTGGCGAGCATCAAACCACCGCGACGAGTTCCCGCAAATGATGCGGTGGATCACCCGCAACGAGAAGATGGCTCTCTATGAGATGTTCCAGAGGGAACGTCAAGCGGAGGAGGATGCTGAACACCCGGAGGACGAAGAACATGCCGAGACCGGTTCATCGGTACCAGAAGAACCTCCCCACTCTGTCACAACGGAAGGCGTGGACATAGCGGGGACATCTATCAAAATAGCGAAGTACGCACCTGCTCCTCAACAAAACCTAGCTATGGTTCAAACCCGCCATCACGCACCCGGATTTACGACCGCACTCGTTCAGTTCATCAACGCTTTGCAGCCTGACTCACTCCGACTCAACAGACAAGACCTCTCCAGAACGTGGCTGCCGTTCCAGCGCGTCGATGTCTTCCACAAATTGCATTCACACCTTACGAGCTGGACGACGGGAGGATTGACATTGATGTTGTGAAGGCCATACCGGCTTCGGTGCGATCAGGGCGGAAAGACCGCTTCGACACCGTCATCGTGTTGGAGAGCGGAGATGCGGAGTCCACCGGCGTACGAGGTAAGTAATTGTTTCTATACCCACCTGCTGAACGGCTAATTATGTATACAGGGACAAGAGCGGGGAGAGTGAAGGTTATCTTCGCTCTACCGCGCAAGCTCCCTGCGGTGCAAGGCGGAGGGTCTGCACCTCCATGGTGGCCACGGGGTCCGCTCGCGTATGTAGAGTGGTACACTCGCTTCGCGCCTGCGGCTGACTCCTCCCACTTGATGTATTCGGTCAAGAAACCGCCGTCCTCAAGCAATGGTCTGCCACAGGGGAAGATTATTCCCCTGTCGCAGATCCGGCAATCCTGTCAGCTTACACCCGTTTTCCCCGGCGGTCCTCGCGGCACTGTTCCCGACTCCTGGTCATCGGAAAACGTGTTAGAAACGGCTAGTACTTTCTACGTTAACAACTGGGGTGGATTGTATGCGTACCAAACACTTTGGTAGCCTCTAATAACAAGTACAGTTAATCCTGGTCTCCAGTGCAGCATTCTACGCCTACAAAATTGGGAGCGCCAATGGGTCCCATGTTCGGCGCTAGTGGTAAATTAATCACTTCTCACGCCTCGTTCAACGCTTTGGCGTGGCTTTCGTACTCTCTGAAAACGCTTTTGCTCTCTCTTATCCTCTTCACCGTCCACCCGTCCACCATCATGGCTTCTTTGGATCCTCGCGTTCAATTCCACATCTCTACCTTTATTCCTTCCTTCGGCGACGTTTGCAAGAAGGTCAAGCGGTGCCCCCATGTGCAGAAGGGTTCCCTCAACCACCTCACCGTGGTTGAGATATCGAGGACGGGTCTGGGGACCCTGTGGAGCCATGTGAGTTACAAGTTCCATGATGAGTCTTGTTGAGTACTGACAGAAGCATACATAGTGCCCGAGGACTGTCAAACCCTGCCGTACCTTGCCCAGCAAGTTGCAGCCGAACGACGATGAGGTTGCCGCGGTGCGCCCGTCCATCAACGCTGCACTGCCGGAGGAGGGCCCAAACCGATTCATTTTCGTCGGCGGCATCGAGGCGTGGCACAAGAGCCCCGAATTCCCGGAGTGCCTTCGAGGGACGGACGAGATAGGAATAGTGGAGGTATTCTTTTATTACCGGGTGAGTTTGTCAGTCTCTGCGTGTATGTATACAGGGCTCAAAGTAACTGGGCAGGATCACGTTGCGCCCATCCAGCTGCCCCTCATGTGCCGTGTACATGGGGACTGGGAGATAGAGCTGCCGTTCCGCCAGCCGGTCACTCAGGAGGTCATTCCATGCCTCAATGGCTGGAAGAGGGACCCTAAGGAGTACCCGGCACGCTTCGACATTTACGACGTCCAGCAAGCTAAGTTCATTCCCCTCGGGTCCGTCAACGAACCCATTCGCATCCCCCTACCCCTTCGGCACGTCATCCTCGTTAAATACGAGAGTATCTACGACACCATGTGGCCCCTCTACTGGGCTAAAGGGATCCGCCCTTCAGGGGCTCTGGGCGGAATCCTGGCCAACATGTACCCCCGCCCGTCCATCTGGCCCGTGGGCTTCGATTTCCCCAGGACCCGCATCAACGCGTTGTCCGTGGTCCGGGTTGAAGGCAACCACCGGCCTCACGTCTTCACGCCAGCGGAGGGCGATCCGGACTGTACCGTGGAGAGAATGAACGTTCGAGAAGATGAGGTCTCAGCGGATGGGGACTCGGATGCGGACACGGATGTCGACTCGGATGCTGACTCGGATGCGGACTCGGATGCGGCCTCGGATGCGGAGGATTGGGATGGTGAGACGGCCGTGGGGGACTGAGGAGATCTGAATACATGTACATCCCATCTTTGTAACCGTCTGTGTACTATTTTTTTGAAGACTGAATAACAATGTCCTAGTGTAAAAGTACGAGAATGCAAAAAAATACACATGAGTGGGAAGCGCCTATGTCTTGGTGTGTCTCACGCGTCCCCGAACGCTTTGACTCGTCTTTCTATCACTCTCAAAAGGATTTCTACGCACCCTGCTTCCCCTTTGAGCTGCCGTCCATCGTCTTGCACCATGGCTTGCCTAGACCCCCGCGTAGTTTTCCACATGTCGACGTTCCTGCCATCCTTTCGCGATATCTGCAGAACCGACCTGACGTGCCCCAATACGACGACGCCGGGCTCTGCCAACCACCTCGTTGTGGTCCAAGTCTCGAGGACGATGGGAATTGGGACCTTGTGGGAATACGTGAGTGTCAGAACATTCGCTGGCTGTAGAGTACTGATGAAAAAGTGTCAGTGCCCCATGTCTGAACTCTGCAAGACGAGGAAGTGCGCCATTCAGCCTGACCGGGTGGATGTTGCCATCGCCCGTCCGTATATCTACACCCTGCTGCCGCAGAACTGGCAGGCGCGGTTCACATTCATCGGCGCGATATCGAGTTGGAACAGAAGCCCGGGAGTGCCGCTTTGTCTTAGAGCGGAGGGTAGGAAGGCGGTGGTGGAGGCGCTATTCTACTACGAGGTGCGTGTATTACAATGATCTCAAAGCAACTAAGGAGGCTCACACAAGGCCCGTAGGAGGACGTGGAGCCCTTGATACTCCCGTTGCTGTGCAGGGTGCACAACAACGAGATTGTAACGGATATCCCCGTTACGGTATATTTTACATTACATATTTGTCCTTGTTTGCTCCAGGACTCGTATGGCGCGCTGGCGCACCTACGAGTCCTCAGCCTTTACCTCGTCACCGCTTTGTATGCACTCTGTAGACAGATCTCCTTGAATAGAGACTGGGTGCAGCGCATACGAGGCACGACGAGTAAGGCGCCCTACACTTTTTTGCGCTCCAGAAAAGCTTCTATTCTGGGGATTTTCTACTCTAGGCAACAACATCTCGAAACTCGAACTCTATGCTCTATCAAACTCTCTAGTCGACCCAGGAAGACCTCGACAAGATGTCTGGATCGACAACCAACCCCTCCGAAGCAACCCGGAGCAGTCGCGGATCCCGTAGCGGCACCCGCAGCAAGCTCAAGGCGTTGCGCGCGGAGATCAAGTCCAAGCTCGCCGCGAGCCAAGAGCGGCTCGAGCAAACACTCGCCGAAGCCGCGGCGAGTCAGCAGCGGATCAATGCTGCGCTCGAGGAGTCCAAGCAGACCCGCAAGGATCTGATGGACGCCGTCGACGAGGCACTATCGGCGGCGAGCAGCAGCAGTCGCAGCCGCTCATCGCATGCGCAGACCGCTCGGACTGAGTCCTCCGACCAGGAGAACTCAGCCGGAGCACCCACAGAGCAGGCGCCGTCCGACCGTGAGGTCGAACACGCACTGAGCACTGAACAGCCCGAGCCCGCCATTGGGTCTGCTCAGAGCCACCCGGAAGCACTATCCCGGGCAGCTCCAGCCCAAGCAGCGAAGCCGGGCACCCTCCCGAAGGATGGTGCACGCGCCGAGTTCGACGACAGGCCTGTCGCCGAGCTCGAACCCGAACTGAGCGAGCGGTGCGTCGAGTCGACGCATCTCCAGGTTCGGGAGGGTGTAGGCACACAGTACTACAGTAGTAGTACTATGTACAGTGGAAGCGAGCCCACGCCCCTAGATACCCTCGTCGCGCGCTCAGAAATGAGCCGCGATACAAAAAATATATTGCCACTGCCGAACGACGTGTGCGCCACGACGAGCAGCCGGCTCGACGCGACGCGCGACGCGCTCAACGCTACGAGCGTTGAGCGTCACGAGTCCGTGGCGAGCGCCCCGCGTGCTAGCGCCCACCGCACTACGCTCGACCGCCACCACCGACCCGCCGTTCTCGACCACCTCCACTCTCTGGGCAGCCACCTCGAGCGCCCGTCTGGCGAACCAGACGCGCGCGTCGTCCCAACGCGAGTGCGAACTCGTGTTCGCAACTGGCTGGCCGACTTGCCGCCAGTCCAGTCGGTGGCGACCGACGACCTGGTACCTCGCGGTACCAGATCGCCACTTTCTTCCTCCCTGACTCCTCGTCTCTCCCCTCTCGTCTCGCGCCTCGAATTGAGAGACCTCCCTCTCGAGGCTAATGACTCTGGCGACCTATCCCGTGGCTCTGGCGACACGCAACCCAGCCACGCGACCCAGGACTTGAACGACGCGCGTTCAAGTCCAACGCCGAGCAGCAAGACTGAGCGGACCATGGACAACGCAGATCGAGGAGAACGGAAGAAGGACAGGGGGCAGAGGAGTAGCGAGGATGAGGAGGGAACGCAGGGACAGAGGGAGGAAGGGTGCTGGGCGAGCAGGAAGCATGAGCCCGAAGGCTCGACCACCACAGGTACGTACTCACTGTACGTTCCTGCATCGCAGCCCCCGCTTCCCGTGCCCGTGCTAGCAGGCGTAGCGACGAACAAGAAGCTCGTCGTGTGCCCTGCTAGCCACGAAGATGGCAACTACGTCCCCAGGCACGACTGCGAAGTCGTACCTGATGTTCCGGGTGGTAGCACGCCCAAGGTGCTGCGGGACGACCTCCAGGTCGTACCCTCCATGCCCCCTGTATCCGCGCCAGTAGGCGTCTCGACGAACGTAAGGCTCGTCGTGCGCACTACTGGCCACGAATATGGCACTTCCGCCCACAGGTACAACTGCGAAGTCGTACCGGATGTCCCACGGGAGCTGCGGTACGACCCTGAGGTCGTACCCGGACCCTTCACTTTGCAAGGCAATACGACGGACGCGCAGTACTGCACGTCCGACGTGCCCCATAATTCCCCGACCGGATATCGAGTAGCGGATACGCCCCAGACGGACGTATCCGCCTCGATATCTCCCTCCTTGACGGTGCCCGCACCGGCAATCGTAGCGACGAACGTGAAGTTCGCCGCGCGCATTGCTAGCGATGGAGAGGGTACGATCGCGCCGCGGGGCGACCCAAGGATCGTACTCCCCACTCTGCAAGACGGAGCGCCGGTGTTAGAGGACGACCGCGAGGTCGTACTATTCATTTCGCAAGGCGGCACAACGGACCAGCAACGATGCAGGTCCGAGGTGCCCCATTCAACCTCGACTGGATGTGACGCGGTGTTCACTGACTCCTCGTCGGCCAGTCGCATCGCGCACTCAACTGCGCCTCAAGACACCCTGTACATCCTCACGGAAGTACAGGCGTCCGACTGCTTCAGCACAGCTGAACCTCATTTGGTTCAGCTGGCCGAGCCATTGGACGACCTCGACGACATCTCCAGCAGCCCTCAATCGCGCGCAGCCGACCTCCGAGAAGACTTGCACTCCCAACCGGAAGTACAAGCCCCCGGTAGTTCCAAGACAGCTGAACATCTCGCGGTTCAGCTGACAGGTCCACGATACAACCCCGACCGACTCGACGAAGCGGCGGACCTCGGCCTCGGCTTCGACCTCGACCTCTCCAGCAACAGCATCCACCGCTCTCTCCGCGATCTTGGTGCCCCGACGAGCGCGCTGCCCGACGATCGCGTATTCCCGAGCAACGCGCGAGCTCGAGATCGCGACCCGACTACTGCACTACCAACAGTGCAGCGGCCAGCGCTTACGGATCCCGATCGACCAGAACGGTTGCTCGACCGTCAACCCGGCGAGAACTTTACAGTTCTCGCCGATGGTTCGCTCCTAGGGACCCCTCGCCAACATCCTGTCGACATCTCCGCGCCTCCCAACACTGCTGGAGACTACGACGAGTGCGACGAGCCCCAGGACGATCGCGCACTCGGAAGCTCGCACGAAGGGTGGAAGGATGGGCAGGACAGGGACGGAGAAGAAGTGGACGAGGGAGTGGAAGCAGGAGATTCCGATGGGGACGGTCAGGCAGAAGGAGGAGAGGGGGAAGGGTGCAGTGTACGCGAAGAAGACGAGCAGACGTGCTCGAAAGATGAAGGTACGCCCCTGTTGGACGTATCTCCCTCGCCTCTACAACCATCTCCTATACCGCCACCACCACTCGTAACGACCACGACAACCAATGCGGTTGTCGTGGCAGTCACCACGTGCGTCGGCGGTACAGACGACCCACGGGGCGACCTACAGGTCGCGACTGGCACGGTCACGCAACGCGGTACGATCGACGAGCGAGCGAGCTCATCCAAGGAGCTCGGCGGCGACCAGGACAGCGAGTACCTTGCGGTAATCGCCCCGCCATCACCACCTACGGTACCACTACCCGCGTCGATCGCGACCACCCGGAAGGTCGTCGCAATCGACAGTGGCCCGTCTACATCACAGAGCGACAGTGTAGTCGCATCAGCAGCCACGCACGGCGGCGCGTCCGGAGCGCATACATGCACTACCGACTCGCCCCACCTCGCCACGACGGGTGCGGCACCGCCATCGAGCTCTATGCTCAGTGTAGGTGCTGCCGAACATCCTTCTAAGGAGGAGTGCGAGTACCCCAGGGTACTCGCACACCCACTGGATCCGCACGCAGAGGGTACGGCATACGGACATGATCGTCCGACTGCCAAGGGCGAGTACCGTGAGGTACTCGCCAACTCATCTTCTTGGTTCGCAGTGCCACCGCCGTGTCGCACTGGGATGAACCATTCCACCGTCGTAAACGAATGTCAGGATGGAATAGTGGCCGGGCCCCATTCGGTAGATTGCGAGCAGTCGACCAAGACGCCTACCACGGTAGACGTGCGATGGGCTGCACCCGAGAAGCAATGGCAACCGTCGGGACGCTACGTGCTACCGGCACGTCGCGTTCAGCAAGACCGACGCGAGTTGGTTGTGTCTTTCAACGGCGAGCACCAGCCCAAGTACCATGGGGTATTTGGCACGCCCAGCGAACAAGACCGGGAGCTACCGCCGCCAAGCACATCCACGATGGATGTGTCGCTGCTTCCTCCGGACCTGGCCCAGTCGAACGATTCGACGCGGATTGATAATCCTACGTCAGGAGCAAGAACATCTGGCGAGAACGAATCTTCGTTCTCGCGGGTGCGCAGCACGGCAGGCACTTCGAGTGAAGTGTCCGCGTCGACTTGCACGACGAGGAGGTCGTCGCGCGCCCAAACAAGGTCGCGTTCCCGGGAGCTAGTTGGAAGTTTTCCGATGCAGCTGGATGAACTGGACGCCCCATCGGCACGAAGGCAAGAACCTTCGGACACAGGTGAACAGCAATGTTCACCTACTATTGGAGGTACCGAGACCGAACCAGTGCGGGTGCATGAGGGGGCTACCGTCCTCATGAGAGGGGGCACTCTCCAAAAAGGGGAAGGGAGCGGGGCCTCGAGCGGCCACCGCTTGCGTCACACCACCACCAGTACATCTCGTGAAGATGTACTGGTCTCGAATCCTGCAGCTACATGGACGCCAAGCCGTGAGCTTGACGTACAGGTTATCCATGGGGACTCGACGCGAAGGTCAGCTACTCGCACATTGAGCCAGGGACTCAATGTGCAGTACACCTCACGAGTGGCCAGTACATCACATAGTGGTGTACTGGGATCGGACGCAGTCACGGGCTGTACATCCAGCGTTGAGCTCGACGTACGAGCTTCACGTCGAACATCGAGACAGGTACCACCGGTACCACGCGTGTCGAGCGATCGACTCGACGTACAGAATACAGGTGACCGTCTCGGCCACGACCTTACTCGGGAAGATGGTACTTCGCGCCGTGAAGTACCAGTCTTGAACCAAGCATGCACACCGGATCGTCCAGTAACCGTCGATGTGAGTCAATGGCCCACGGACGAGGTGTTGCGCGAGTTGTGTTTCAGCCTCCTCGCGGACCAGCTCGACCACGATTTCGACGAGGCTGAATGCGCGGCGAGTGATGGCGAGTGGGCCATTTGGGCTCACTGCAAGAGATCTGCACTCAGCTGTGGACAGGCCATCGAGGAGATGTCCCCGCGACCGGGGACATATTCTCGTGCTGCTCGACGAGCATGGGACCACTTCCAGAGGGAATTGGAAGTGGTTCCTCTCGAGTTTGATCCTCTGCTGGTTGCACCATTACCTATGGAGATGGTGCGATATTGGGCCTACAACAAGCTGGGATGGCTTGTTGTACCACCTCGCAGTCAACCTCAGGATGACTCCGACTGGTACAACTCCTCTGATGAGGAGCCTCATACCACAACTCGTGAGGATTACTCTGACCATGTTGAGTCAGAGTCTCTCTCCGAGTCCGAGCATCATAGCTCGTGGGATTCTTCGAATCCAGGTTCTGAGGGGGCAAACGCAGTAGTAGTCTCTGACTACTACGAGCAGTCCGAGATGGAGGATACCTACAGTTCTTCTGCACTATCTGCTGAAGACGAGGGTAACTCCGAAGATGCAGACTATTACTCGGAGTCCGAGTAGTAGTCTACATGCTGGTTGCACAACTCTGTCGAGTTGTGTATGACAATGGTGAACGGTCGTGTCGGCTCACTGACGTGAAGTAGTTTGTCGCTGTCTACAGTTCAACATCATCTTTGTCTTGCCAATTGCTACCACCGTTGGGTGGTTGCATGTACTATTCCTTTCTTTCCTTTTTCTCTCTGTTTCTCTGGTTATCGCTGGGACCCGTGGTCGTGTCCAGTGGGGGAGAGTGTAACGGATATCCCCGTTACGGTATATTTTACATTACATATTTGTCCTTGTTTGCTCCAGGACTCGTATGGCGCGCTGGCGCACCTACGAGTCCTCAGCCTTTACCTCGTCACCGCTTTGTATGCACTCTGTAGACAGATCTCCTTGAATAGAGACTGGGTGCAGCGCATACGAGGCACGACGAGTAAGGCGCCCTACAGAGATTGAGGTGCCGCTCCGCCAGGCCCTCACGGAACAGGTCATCCCTTGTCTCAACCGCTGGAAGCGGGTTCCCGGTGAATTGCCCAGGACCTTCCAGATCTATAACGGCCGGACACGGCGGTTCCAGGACCTCACTTCCATTGATCATCCCATTCACGTTCCCCTTCGCCTTACCCGCATCATCATGTTCAAGTACGCGCACATCATCGCGACTCCATACGCGCACATGTATGGTCCTGGCGACCGTCCGTTGCGTCCTCTGTGCAGCCTCCTGGCGGGGATGTACGACGTGCGGTTCATCTGGCCGGTCAACTTCCCTTATCGGCGCCGCCGCCTCAATGCCGTATCCCGCGTTCACGGCGGGGAGCTCGTCCACCCGGATGAAGACGACCCGGAGTGCACCGTGGAGATCGTAGAAGGTTAGGGGGACGTAGGCGAGGGCCATACACAGTGAGCGGGAGTGCGAGAGTGCCGGATTAGGGCGGTGGATGCACTGGCAAGGCTGCGCGTATATTCTCCGTACGTTGTAAGAATTGGAATGCATGTAGTGTACTTCTAGAGCGATTGGAATGTACTGGGAAAGCAGGTCTCTAATTGTGAAAGAGTTATAATATCATTCTCTTCTCTTTGCACCGGGCGCTACCCTCGGAAGTGTTGCTTCCGCCCTCCACCAAGCGTCTCTGAGTACATTCTCTCCACTTCATCTGCCCCCTCCCCTGTCCACCGCCATGCCGCTAAACGCCAACCTCAGATACTTGTACTCAACCTTTCTCCCGAGCTTCCGTAACGTTTGCGAGGATTCACAGGCTTGTCCGTGGCAGGAAGCAATCAACCACATTACCGTGGTCTCCGTATCTAAGCAGGGGAAATGGGGCGCGCTATGGGAATACGTGAGTGGCCCAGATTTCTTGGAAACTATCCTTCATTACTGATGAGCCCACTCGGGGTCAGTGTCCTGTCTACGATAGACAGAAGTGCCCGACAGTGGCGCGAAACGTCCAGCCACGCCCAAGTGACATGAAGGACGCTGGACCGTTCCTAACCGAATTGCCCTCGTCACAGTGCGAGGAGCGTTTCATCTTTCTTGGAGGAGTTCAGGAATGGCATCGCAGCGTCGGACTGCCGGCCTGCCTGCTCGAAAGCCAAGGGAGCAGAGGTGTTGTCGAAGTATATATATACTATGAGGTGCGTCGTACAAATCTTGGCTACACTCACACAATGCTTATTCCCTACACCTAGGATCGCTGTCCACCCATGTCGTTGCCCCTCATGTGTAGGGTGCACGACCATGAAATCGAGCTTCCTTTCCGCCAGCCAATCACTGAGCAAGCGCTGCCTGGACTCAATCCGTTCAAGAAGCGGAAATACGGAGACCCACCGCAATTTGAGGTCTACGATGTAGACAGCGGAATGTTTCTTCCTCTCCGCCGGCTCACTCTAACCACCCCGCTCCACCTTCGTCTCCCCCTTTCCCACATACCCGTATTCAAGTACGCCCACGTCAACCACATCAGTAACCCGCGCGATATCGCCCTCGGCACTCGTAATCTGGGTGCCTTGTGCAGCATGAAGGTGGGCATGTATGACCTGCCCTTCGTATTGCCCACCGCCCTTCCTATACCCCGTCTGCACATGCGTGCGGAATGGGTCCTCAAACGCCGCAGCTTTCCCATGACCCTGGAACGTCCGTTAAAGGGAGAGCCTGGATACAGCGAGGAGGTGGTGGGGGGCGAGGTGCCAGTGGACGCTCCAGCGCACATGGCAGAGGATGTTGCGGATGATGAAGACGGGGTGGAAATTTGGGAGGTAATGTCCAATGGCAAAGAAGTAGCTTACGTTCCAAACCGCACCGGGGGCTACTCGTGGGTAGAATCCGCTTGAGTACCATTGAAGTTGACACCTTTTCATATTGAACCCATCTCTGTATGCCATGCACAAATCCTCAAACATGTATTCCTACGGTGAACGGTTCTCGGCTACCACTAGCTCAGAGGAGAACAACATATTTAAGGTGAAGCTCACAGCGAAGTCTCAAATTAAGATTGCTCGGAGAGTTAACCAAGTGCTTTGAAGGGCTCCAAAGCCGGTTTGACTCACTTTAGAATATGGGTTTTCTCTTTGACACCTCTCGACCCATGCGCGCTGTACGAGTCCCGCGGCTACCGAGTGGTTGGCCAACATCCCATTCCAGGTAAGCCCGAGGCAAGCCCTGGCGCGCCGCTCTCGACGACCGCCAGACTCGAGTCCAAGCCGCTACTTACTCGCACTACTTGCACGTCGATCCATCTGCTTGCTCGCACCCATTTCAATGTATTCACGCACGCTTGCTCGCCCGTATCCACGCCCATTGCTCCTTCGTCTGCGGATGTTCCTTGTGCGTGTCCGCCCACACACTCGCTTGCTCATGTACTCATCTGTCCGCTCTCAGTCACTGCCAATCACCTACTTGCCCGCTCACACAGCCGCCTATCCGCCCGCATGTCAATGCATTCGCGCTATCCCCTGGACCTTCAAACACGAAAACAACCTTGAAGGTGGAGGGTGGTTGGAATGGGAAGGGCGACTCGGGGAAGAAGGGAAACAGCGAGCGCGAAGGCTCCAAAAGTAAAGGTGCGCCCCAGCTCGATACATGTACCAAGCAATATAACTGTTGTCGCCAGTGTACGCCCGTGTAAGGGTACCGGTAGGTGGATCATTGTGCCATGGGCATGTTTGCCCCCACACCTGCCCGCTCATATGCTTGTCTGCCCACTCTCCCATTGCCGTTCCCGTACCTGTACGCCTGCTCGCTCGTCCGCCCGCCAACTGACTCGCTCTTTCGACCACCCGTCCATCCTTTGGCTCGGTCGCCCACCTGCCTATTGACTGGATGGCATCCCCGCCTGTTGACTTCCCGCCTATCCGTTCGCTCGCCCGCACGCCCAGACACTCGCCCACATGCCCAATCACTGGGCCCCCACCTATTCACCAGCTCTCCCGGACGGCCATTTGCACGCCCGTTTCACCGCTGATCACCCGCCATCCGTTCGTTGACTAGCGCACCTGTTCATCCGTTCGCTCGCCCGCCGACCCATGGACCACCATCACTAGCTCAACTGCCCGCACCCATCAACTTGCCGCCTATTCACTCATTCACCTGGAGACACATTCACTCGCGTGCCCACACACCTATTCGCCGCTTTCCCGCATGTTCATTTGCGTGCCCGTTCCACCGCTGATCCCCTACGCCCGCCGCCGTTCTCCGTGCACGTTCATAATCTCCCTCCGAGTAGGCCGCATTCCCTGCGCACGTCGGGTCCTGTAGCCTGCAGACCCCGATTTAACACGCTCGTTCAGTGTGACGGTGAGTTCGTCATCATCTTGCACTGGACAGTTGGATTGACATTGGGCGGAAGGCTACGGTGTGCACCTGCATGAACCTTAGGTGAGGCAATATGTATATCTGTGCTACGAGCGGGACCTCTAATCACTGCGTATCGATAGCGATCGCGAAGCTGAGCGACTACAAGTCGCGCGCACGAATTCTCCTCGACCCAGAGAGAGCAGTCCGGAGACGTGGGTGGATGAGGTCGAGGATGTGAGGTCGGATGAGAGTCCACGAAGGAACGGGTCATGTTTGGTATGGATGGGATCGAGAAGGACAGGTGGAATGTGGTGCGTGGTAACCTTGTCCAATTGGAATGACGGTTGACTGACTTGCGAGCAACAGGAATGCTCTCCATGCACTAATGACGCCATACAAGGGTCATGGTGCCCCGACTCAATGCACCGAGTCCTGCAGAGGCTCTGCGCCGGATGGCGAATTCAGAGTGCAGAGAGGGTGTGCCCTCTGCCCTGCTGACGGCTGTCGCCCGACTGGCCTTCACCGCATCACAGCCCCATCGTCGCCGACTCTTCCCCCGCCTCTTCTTCCTCTCACTCACCGTCGCCCTCTGCAATCAGTACACTGCCTGGTGGGCCGTGCCCGCGGCGAAGGCTACAGAGGTCGTCATTGTCGAGGCGAACAGCGGAGGCAAGGGCGCGAAACCGAAAACCACCTCGCGTCAGGCCCGACTGGCGCTAAACCAAAGACCTTCAAGGCTATACAAGGCCCCCCCGTCTCCCGCCCAGCCGCCGCTGCGCACCGTCCACCTCAATAACCCCTCGGAGGTCCCGAAGACTATGAGGGCGACAATGCAGCCCTCGACCACAGCCAGCATTGCTTACACGCCCTACTTCCGCGAACACCACAGGAGTGACGAGAGCAACAGTGAGGGCAACGATGAAGGGGTAGGCAACAAGCTCCAGAAGAAGCGGAGAAAGGTGCGTCCACAACCTCGCTGTGCTGCGCGTACGCTCATTGCTCTATGCAACAGAACCGTGCCTCCGAGTAATACCACACGGCCGACCCTTTCATCGACGACTCTGCGCTCGCGCAAGACGAGCGAACCTTCTTCGCGCATGGACAGCCCAAGGGGTTCTACGTGTCAAGTGGACAGGTGGTGTTAGTGGATAGTTAGTGAATACGTGCGTGTTTCCCTTCGTCATGTGCTCTTGCGTATGTGGGACGGGTGGCTCGAGAACTTTCATCATTGGGCCTAACCTACTTCATTCAAGTTCCTCCAATATCGAAGAAACCAACGCGAAAGGTTTTCGTTGCGCCTTCTGTGTCCGTCGTCACCGCACTGGCCTCCGCTGTATCCCTGGCTACCTGTGCAGAACATGGCAGGGAGCACACATGGACCAGCCCACGTTCGTCATGGCGAGCATGTCCGCACCAGAGGGTGTCCGCACGCGGTGGTGGCCCGCCGACCTCAGCCGGCCGACGCTGTACAATCTCGCGGTCACGCTTGCGCTGGGCGACAACCTTGGTACCAAATCGTCACAGCGTCGTACACGGTGTGTTTGGTTTTCCGGTGGATCAAGTTGCTCCAGACGCCGTATAGCGACCACTACGGATGACGTCGCGAACACGGGGATTGGGTGGGGGATCAGTGGCATCTCGCGGTCAATGGACAGGAGTTCTACGGGCAGGGGATGAACATCCACCCGTTCGTTCCGGACTCATGGGCATCTGAGAACGTGCTGGATAAGGCGAGTACCTTCTATGTTGACAATTGGGGTGATTTGTACGTGTATCAAACTCTGGTAGTCTACTGAGCTATGTAATAGATTGAACTTCCATCTTACAGGCTCATTGAGCCAGAAGCGCGCGTGTCTCTGTGTTCGGCGCTAATATTTCAAAACTTCTCACGCCTTGTTCAACGCTTGCACGTCGCTCTCGCACTCTTTGCGAAGACTTTGTTTTACTCTCACTCACTTCACCATCCACCCGTCTACCGCCATGTCTTCTTTGAACTCGCGCCTCCAGTTCGACATATCGACCTTCCTTCCTCCCTTCCGCGAGGTCTGCAAGAACGCCAAGCCGTGTCCCGTACTGCAGAACGGTTGCCTTAACCACCTAACGGTGGTTGAGATATCCAGGACGGGATTAGGGACGTTGTGGAGCCACGTGAGTCCCTAGTAATGCGGTGCTGTCTTGTTGAATGCTGACAGAATCTACTCAGTGCCCAATCCCTCACCAATCCTGCTGTACGTCACTGAGCACGTTGCAGCCGAACGACCGCGACATCGCCGTGGTGCGCCCGTACATCAACAACATACTGCCGGAGGACGCACCGCACCGCTTCTTCTTCGTCGGAGGCATCCAGGCGTGGCACCGGAGTGTTGGATTCCCGCATTGTCTTTACCAGAAGGACAAGCTAGCTGTGGTTGAGGTTTTCTTTTACTTCGAGGTGCGTTTGTTGGTCTCTGCGTGTATTGTTGAAGGGCTCAAAGGGACCGGGCAGAATTTCTATGTCCCGATGATGTTGCCCCTTATGTGCCGCGTGCACGGCGACTCGGAGATAGAGCTTCCGTTCCGCCAGCCCGTCACGAGCAAGTCATTCCATGCCTGAACCGCTGGAAGCGGGATCCCAACGAGTTCCCGGTACGCTTCGAAATCTACGACGTCGACGAAGAGAGGTTCGTTCCCCTCGCGTCCGTCGACGAACCGATTCGCATCGCCCTACCCCTTCGCCACCTAATCGTCATCAAGTACGAGCATATCCACGGCACTCTCTGGCACCCATCCTGGGCTAAAGGAATGCGGCCTGCAAGTCCTCTGGGCGGCATCCTGGCGGACATGTACCCCTACCGGTTCCGAGTCATCTGGCCGGTGGACCTCCCATATCCTCGCAGCCGCATCAACGCCTTGTCCGTGGTCAGGTTCGATCGGCTCCGCGGAGCTCACGTCTTCACGCCCGCCCAAGGCCATCGGAGGTGCGCGGTGGAGACGATGAATGGTCCGGAGGATGTGGACGAGGAGGCTCAGAGTTCCGATGGTAGGATGGCGACTGACGAGAACTAGGTAGACGTATCGACTAGTTCCCGTTACCATGGCCCTTTTCTGTACCGTCTTTTTGTATTTTTTGGAGAGGGAGCTGGGGATGAAATTTCTGGTCTGTGCTGACAACAAGGACATGGACTCGGACGCGACTTTCTGTGGCAGAAGGAGTTCAGTACCACCCAGTTTGACGTTGCCAGTATAAGTTCTGTCACGCCTGTAACACATGGTACAGTTCATACGGAATAGAAATGGATTTACGGGCCCACAATAGCGAGCCTCAAGCTAAAAAATGTATCCGTAATCCCGCCAGTGGTTGGCCCTCTAAGATGATAATTAAATCAAATGGATGCTATGCCTACCAGAGAAATCAAGTCAAGAGCAAGTGAAGAGACTAACATAATTCCAAATTGACTGCGATTACGGTATACAAAGCGTTGAAATATATCTCAGGTACTTCCAAAGTGTTTGGTCACACTTATACATTACTTTGGGTTACTTTGAAAATCAGGCGCTCTCTTGGGCACATAAAGTGTTTTTCCTGATGCTGTCGGACACACTGCGGAATCTTCTCACATACCAAAGGCTTCCTCGATGTATGTCTTCCACAGATCATACATGATTGCCGTTTTCCAGTCGGGGTGACTCCCGGTGAACTTCGGAACCTTCGGGGCGCCTTCCTCCAGATTCATCTCGTCGTTAAAGTCGAACCTGACAATGCATTCAGGACACCGAACCATTAGATTACCACCATTACACATACTCCAACACCCCGGTCTTCCCGTCACCCATCAGTATCCCGCCGAGCAAAAACACCCTCATCCCGCATTTCCTCCACATGATCTTCATGAAATCGCGGATCATGTTGGCACCGTGTTTTTCCAGCTGCTTGCGTTGAAGGTCGGCTGGCCACACCTGGGTATTCCAATCCTTTGCGACCTGCATGTACTCGGCCTGGTCCTCCGGCGACAGATTGTCGCAGAGTTCCTTGAGGGCGGTTTGGTAGATGCCCGGAATGTCGTGCCGGGTCACTAGCTTTCCTTCCTTCTCCTCCTTCTCCTCCTCCTCCCCCTCCTCATCGTCTTCCTCCTCATCCGACCCATCCTTGCCCCTCTCCCGACCAATTCTTGTCATGATCTCCCCGAGCTCATCCTCCCGGTCCCGGGCGGCCACCGTCCTCCACGTTATGTCCCTCCCGAGCTTGAACATCTCCTTCTTGACTTGTTCCTTCGTCCCTCGCCGGTTCGAGTACCATTTCCCGACGCGCTACCGGAGGTCATTTCTGACTATCCCATCAAGCCGTTCGCACGCGCACGTACCTTTCGTAAATCGGCGTCGAACTTGAATTGCTTTCGGGCCTCAAGCCGTTCAATGCTGTTGTCAACAAGCTCTTGGCGGGCCTCGGGATCATCGGGAGCCTCCTGCCAGGCCTTCAGATTGCTTTCGAGAATGACGATGTCCGGTGCCTCCCAGATAGACTTTCCCATGGCGAGCGTGGTGAATGCAGTGAAGGTGCAGGTTGAGTAGGGTGGGGTGTGTCGACGAACGTAGTCACAGCAAGGGGTGGGTAGCTTCGGCGCTACGAAGTCAGAGATCCTGAGGGTCTGTTCGTCACAATCCGTCAACTGTGACCTTGCACGGAGAGCCAAGGAATTGCAAGTTTACCCAACTCCATGAAATGGGTTGGGTTATTGATTTCAAGGTAATCAATATCGTTAGTACAACTTGCCCAGTCGCCGAATCCGGCCGCCCCGATAGGACGAATATGCGGCCCGGCTGGTTAAAAAGGTACAGAATTCCAATCAGTTTTGTCACCAACGTGTGACGCCGCCGTTGCCCTCTCGCGCTATCCAGATTTAACACCACGCCGGCTCCGGTCGGTGACTCCGGTTACCCCGTTTCAACGAGACCCAAGACCGGCCGCCCCGAACAGGCGACGGCTGTGACTCCATCTATTGGCTGAAACTGATGGGTCGGTCTAAATCCAACCCACAACATCCTTCTGGCACCTCGTTTGCCCGCATGAAACGTCTCGCACCCGACACGTGACCCGGCAGGCCGGCCGGGCCGCTCTGATCGACACCTTGCCGGCCGCATCATTGTATATGCAGATGGTTAGCGTCCGCCCGGCCTATTATGCGCTCGCTTCTCATGGGAACAATGATTTCAATCCGAAATCCAGTCTGATTTGGGCTGAAATGATACATTTGGGACTCACATCGGTTTCCCCGGTCCCGGCCCCACTGTCTTCGGTGCACGTGCGGCCGGCACGCTACATACTGGGGGATAGGTGAGTATGGATGGGAAGGCCAGAAGTGCGTAAACATCGAAGGGTGCACGACACTGCACGTTTCCCTTGTCTAACTGCCGGCCGGGTGATTGCTGTCCTAACACGATGGGTCGACTGCGGCCAGCGGCAACCTCACCCGGAGTGGTGGAGCTCACGCTGAAGAAACGAGCTACGGCAAGGGGTGTGCGTACACGACTCGTCGAGATACAGAACAGCGGGTTACAGACTCCACCGGCTACACCCCGTCGAACCGCTCGGTCGGCGACAAGACAGTCCAGCTGGACACCACCAACCGACGATGTTGCCAACACAACGTTCTGCGATTTCAGCTCAGTTCGTCAGGGTGCCCCACAGGTACACAGAAGCTCCGACTATTGTTGTAGCCCGAGCCTCACCCACACCGGCAGACACAACCCGATATGCTGAGAGAATGGATTCCCCTTCAACACAACTATCTCCGCTCGTTGTACAAGCACTACCAACCCCCTGCGCTCAACACAGAGGGTAGCTATATCTGCGCCGGGTGCAACAATGGTGGCGGGGTATGGAAGTGCATGTCCTGCATCGGCTATCCAATCTTCTGCCCGACGTGTTGTCTCGCCGAGCACCAGCGAACACCGTTCCACCGGGTGGAGCAGTGGAATCTCGGGGGATACTGGGAACCTGCATGGCTCCGTCAAGTTGGAGTCTCAATCAACCTCGGGCACCGAGGAGGGGAATGTCCCGTGCCGGCGGTTGTCGCGGACGATGACGAGGAAGGGGAAGCCGATAGGACGACCGATGCCACCGGCGACGACGAGGTTGAGGTACCGGGCGACCCTCTACGTTGCGCCGACTCGCCCCCAAGACCTCCACCAGCCATGATGACCATTGTTGACACGACCGGGGTGCACTTTCTTCCGGTGACGTGGTGCGGATGTCCGGGCGCCGGTGATCATACATCGCAGCTGTTGGATGCCGGCCTCTATCCAGCGAGTCAGCGGAAGGCTCGCACGTGCTTCACATTCAGCGTCCTTGACGCCTTCTTGCTGGATAATCTGGAGTGCAAGACCACGGCGATGAATTACTACCAGCGGATTCGTCGGGCCACCAATCCGGCCTTTCCGCATGAAGTCCCGGTGAGTCCATCGCCGGAACGCCTGCATACCCAAATAACTCAGACGGAACAGGACCGATATCTCGAGTTGCTCCGAGTGAGCCGCGAATGGTCACTGCTTCAGGCGAAGAAACAGTTCGGATTCGGGCCACAGTGGCGGGAGGCTCCAGGAAACGGAGATCTCGCTCACTTTTGCCCGGCATGTCCGCAGCCCGGAGTAAACATCCCAATGGACTGGGAAGTAGACGACCGGAAGTATGTTGTTAATGTAGTTTTTTATCTGACTTAGCTGACTGGTACGCGAGGTACCTATACGCCCGAGGATATGTCATGGATGGCAACTTCCATGCCGAGCAAATGAAAATGCGGCGGCCGGAAAACGATGTGCCTTTGATGCCGGGGAAAATGTTCATGGTTCATCCCGGCCCATACGAGGAGCACCTGAAAGTAGCGAAGGACGTGAAGATGGTGAGGGTGTATACAGCCGGCATACGAACGTGTGGCTAACACGTCCACAGCACTCAAGCTGCAACGACCACAAGGCCGTCTCCCAGGCCAACGCCGACCGGCATAAGCTCGCTGTCACCGGGATCGGCGCAACATCCTGTTTGAGGCACGGGTGCTTCGTTCCGCACTCCGTCGTAAACTATCAGAAGGGTGAACGTCAGATGAACATGGACTACTCCCTGTCCAATGCTCTCGGCTATCGTTCAAGAGGGATTGGCCACGTCTACTTATCGTACGACATAATGTGCCAGTACCATGTCCATCTCAACGACCGGTTTGCCGACAATCCTCACCTTCACTATCCCGGAGGCTTGGTGTTATACAAGTGCATCGGGCTCTTTCACATTCACGGACATAAGGCCGAATGCGAGCTCCGACACTCACTCACCTTCACCGAGGGTGCCGGGGAAGCCGACGGCGAGATCATCGAAACCCAATGGTCAGGGATCAATCCCGTGTCAGGTAGCACCCGCACAATGTCAACATCCCACCGGCAAGAAACTCTCGACCGGCACATGAACAACTGGAACTGGAAAAAAATGATCACAATGGGTAGGTTATCAACGATGCTGGGAGACACCTGGGTTGACGATCTACAGTGGCTTCATTGAGAAGGAAAATCAAAGCGAATCGCCCACTACTGGCGGAGATGAAGGCCGACTTGACCGCGAAGGAGGCCAGTGTCGATGCCGAAGTTTTGGGAGCTTGGAGGCGGGAACTGAGGATAGTACAGCAAAAACGGCTTCGGGACGTCAAGGTAATGGATAGATACCAGGCCAAGAAACAGATTAGTGGGTGCATCTGGCTCTCCATGCGAAGCTCCGGTCTTATTTGATCACAGTGCCTTCGCGACTGGAACTTCAAATAAAGCTGGCGGAAGAAGAGGGTGACGGCGACGACCGCGTCGGGACAGCGGACTGGATTGCAGACGGCCTCAAGCTAGAAGAACAACAGTGAGTTTATCTATGCCGGTTGTCCGAACTGGTTTTGATAGAATTGGAGACTCGCAATCCAGAAGGACGTGAAGAAGATGGGGGCCGCAGTCACAGGGCCGCAGGAATTGAAATTGGCGAAACGCAGGAAGCCACTTGAGAGTCAAATCCGGCGATTTCACCGTCGAGCAGCGTCCATTCACCGGCGGCATGAGTGGGGAATGGCGGAGCAGGAAGTGGTGGATGACGACTCGGCGGACGAATGGGAGGAAGACGCCGCAGTCGCCAACAACCCATGGCACATCTTTCCAGTAAACCCCCTGCTCCGTACGCATCAAAAGCGTCTGAGCACACAAAACTGGGTTTGCCGTCCAACTTCTCGCGGAATGCACTTGCTGCCAATGGATTACAACGATTGGCGGCACATGAGCTGACCCTTCGGCGTGGACAAGCCAATGATGCGTTGCAGCAGCTTAGGATTCTCATTGGCAAGAAGTCGTTTGAGTTCCGGACGACCATTCGGCACGGGAGGATTGATGGCAACAAGAAGCGCACCCGGTCCTTCACAAAGCTGGGAAACCTCGACCGAGCTGTGCAGCTTCAAGCCGCCATTTATCGCCGGGCCCGGGCCGCCATGCAAGTACTTGGGCTGTCCGAGGAAGAACAAGCAAAGTATCAGCAGCTCACCGCCGATGATCTAAAGACGGTAACTGCGGTTGCTGAACCTAACAAGCGAGGACAAAGACACAAGTCTTCCTCGTGGATATGGAATGTCAACGTCGGTGGCGACATGCGCAGCAATGACGAGTTGGGAATTAGTAGGAAACATACGTGCATGACATTGACAACTTTGCTGACATTTAGCACAGTTCACCGAGTGCAGTGGTTCCACGCACGGTCAAAGGTAGACAGATTGGAGGAGGAAGCTGCCATATTGCGTCGGGAGCTTGACTCCGTGTGCCGATACTTTGCCTACGAAGCATCCCGGTGGCGACAGCTAGCCACGAGAAACACGGAGGCCGAGTACCCCGGGTTCTCACAACACTGCCGGGCACAGGCTGCACTGTTTGATCAGCTGCATCAAGATGCCAAAGTGGCATGGCGGGATTTATACATTGACCAGAATGTCATGACCTAGCTGTACCGACCGTCATTGAATACAATGGATGTTGCTCGCAGGTGATACCATCATCCCGGGGACATAACTCTTATGGGCCGAGCAATACATTGATCACTGATCCACCGTGAACCCAACTCCCAGCCCGATTACATTCCCGAACGCTCGGGCCGAGCAGTGTCCCAAAGTCTCGGCCCGAGCAGGTCCCCGAACTCTCGGCCCGAGCAGTGTCCCAAAGTCTCGGGCCGAGCAGTCTCCCAAACTCTCGGCCCGAGCAGTTCCCCGAACTCTCGGCCCGAGCAGGTTCCCAAACTCTCGGCCCGAGCAAGTTTGGAAACTCTCGGCCAGAGGTGTGTCTGTGTTCTTAAGATTGGTGTTTCAAGCACATGCTGTGTGTTCAATGTTGGAGGGACTGTCAGTACCGGGAAGACAAATGACCGACACAGATGGTGAATTTGACCGGGCAACCATCGTTGAATATCAGGCGAAGTCTCGGGGAATTAGTGATGACCCTGGGTAACTCACAGGAGTGGAAAGCACGATAGCAAATGACAGCACTACTACGGATGTGACCACACAATCAACCGTCCAACAACCCATCTCGTGTCTCAACAAAATCAAAGAGCAACATGATTCTGTCCAGCTGGCGGTCGGTCTCGGGCACGCTGACGGATACACGGTCGTTTCGTATGAGACCGAGAAGATAACTTCCCCGAAAAGATATCGGTGGATCGAATAGGCATGTGGCCCCTCGGGGACAGCCTCGGCATGCCTAAGTAATAACATGAGACAGGTGTTGTCCAATGAACCGTGGGAACCACTCACGGGGTAGACAACGCAAATGCAAGGAGCTCCCATCTGATAAATGGAAAGGTTTCCGGAATGTATGACTGTCAATCTCGGTCAATACACAAAATGGGATTGGTCGGAGCTATGGGAACAAACCATCGCCATATTGCGAGGATAAACAAATGAAGGCTGAATGTAGAAGGAGGGTGTGATGGGGGTGATTGAGCACAAATGCTGTCACCACGCGAATTGCGAGAAGGCATGTCTCGGCAATGCGCCACACGTGCCTAGCATGCCATACCGAAGAAGGCAACCCTACCCGCCGGAAATCACGTGCTCTCAATCGAAGATCTCTTACTGATAAGGCTTCCATTGCCACTCGCGCTGTGTCCACATCAACTACCATTGCGATTACACAGTCCAGGCGGTCTTCACCGAGAACCTCATAGTCAACATGAATGCAAACCTCGCCAAGCTGCTCGAAGAAACTAAAACCAATCTCATGATCCCAAAGACTCTCCAAACGCTCGCCGAAGCAAAGAAGAATCCCGCGGCCCCCGGCGCACTTGACAACTTCGTTGTCGGCCTCGTGAGTGTGGCCCGTATTGCTCACAAGGCCTGTTAACAAACAACCAAATTAGTCGGTGTCTGCCCTCATGATTGGCCTGCAGGAGCTCCTCAAGCCCAAGGTCGCCGAAGCTTACGGTCTCACCGAGGCCATGCCTACCTATTGTGAGATTGTGGCGCCCACGGGGGCTGAAGAGGTGGACATTGTTACGAATATAATCAAGGGAGCGACAATGTTCGGTGAATGTGAAGATCCAACGCCGGGGAATCTCCCGACAATGCCAGCATCAGGCGTAGACCACAGAGGTAATGCTCGCACTCGTGCACACATTCCCGGCAAGACTAATCCCGGGCATTTGAAGGCACGATAAATCAACCCGGGAGCGGGCTCCCGGCCGAAATTATAACCCCGGAGGCCGTGGTGGAGGAACTGAGAGCAAGCCAGGCCAATATGGACGAGATCATCAAAGACCAGCTCCAAGCATCCAAGGATCAGCTTCGGCGTGTCTCGCAGCATCTCAAGTTGGAGACATTGCGGGTATGTTGAGCGGTTGAACGCATCCATGCTAAACCGTCATACTAATAAATGTCTTAGGACAACGTCACTGTTGGCGCGGAGCGAATCAATCGAGTACACCTGCCCAGATTCCCGCTCCCGGCGAAACTGAACCTGGATACAATGCGGGCGAGCATACCAAAGGATGCGATGAAGTGGTTGCAGCAATTGGGCAAGGCGATGCAAGTCATGGATATTTATATCCAGGCCGAGCTGAACTTTTGGCATGCTGCCGCACGAGCGAATGCCGCCGAGTTGGAAGCATGGCAGCGCGGCGAGACTCCAAGGGCCCCGGCCACTGCATCGTATTTCCGGGTGATTGAGTCTGCGCCGAAGTAGTGTCCAATGTGGTATCATATGAGACTGTCATGTACTGATACGTTAATGTTGTGTTGCTGCACCACTGCGATGTTGATGTTACCGAGTTGTGCCTGTGTTTCCCCGGTCGAACCTACGGAATGTCTCGGTGTGGGTTATGCGCATCGGGGCATATTGCGATGAGCAAAGAACATGGATTGGTTATGGACCCCGAAACGTATAGCTACGGAGTGCCCAATTTCCAGCCATTTCCCGTGCCTAACGACACTCCCCGCCTCCCGGTCCTGCTCATTCTCCAGTGCTGCGCCAACCGGCAGAAGGCACATTTGCCCAGCGATGTACATTCCGTCGCATAAAATACGCTACACACAACCGCTCCGCAGATGACAGCGGAACCTCATGGGGGAGCCGAGTGCCCGAAAACGCTGTCACTGTACCACTGTGATAGGGAAGCCTGAGATGCAATGTCGGGAACCGGATGACCTGCTCGCGATCGCCCCCGATGGTCATCAAAATGTCGTAGACATTCAGAGGAGTCATCTTGTCGCGATGAACCGGGCTTGCGCGGTTTGTCACCACCGAGAGCGCATTGAATGGGTTTTGCCACGTATCCACAACGCTGGCCCGGTCTGGATCGCTTCGCAAGGCTTCGACCGAGGCAATACCGGCGTCATATAAATCCGGGTGCATAATGTGCAGCATACCGGAGATGATGATATGCGGATAGATCATCTCGGCCAACCACGCCCGGCCAGCGAGGGCAGTGTTCGGATCTGCGAGCAGCCGAGAGACACTTGGCACATCGTCCGCGCCCTGCTCTTTGTGAGAAAAATAATGTCAAAACCTATTGCAATACGTACATCGTGTCCGAGCTGGAACCATCCCGGTGAAAACGACACACATGCCGGGACGAGCTCGTCCCCCTCCTGCGGCTGCCGGAAGTTCGCGATATTTTCCCTCCAGCCCGCGCTAGCCTTCGGGCGGTTCCGGGCCAAGAGTGGGTTGAGGTCCATCGTGGCATCCCATATTACACCCTTTTATTTATGTGATGTTTTAGAGACAGTCGGCAAATGCCCTCTGGATTCCGGCGTACCTCAAAGGGCTCTATAATCACGCCGGGAAGGTGCCACAACAACATCCGGCCCTTACTGTCTTCGATGGTGAGGGGATCTGCGCAATCGTCGTATTGCACCGTGGCCAGTTCATCGTCGTCCGGGACGGCACATGGATGAGTCGCTGCATCCCACGGCAAAGTAACTGCTCGTGAATGAGTAAATGACGATGGAAGCTGAGAACTTATGGGCACGTACGTCGATTATTGAACGCCTTTGCAAGCATCTCAGCTGCACGCCGGGCCTGGCGGACGAGATACACATCGAGGAGTAGTCCGGGGAGTGGAGCACGCGGGGCGCGCGATTCCGGTGCCGAGAGGAAGCGAAGATACATCGCGTCCAAATACGAGAAGTACTGGACGCGCACCTGCTCCGGTGTGATCATCGTATGAATGAGGCAGAGACAGGGGAATGAGCAGTGTCGCAAGGGTTCAAGGCAACGCAGAGATATATCAGCCAGACATCCCCGCACAAAACCGGCCTCGTGGGTACCTTCCGTTCGCCATGAGGCTACCTCATGCCCTGGATAAGATCACGAGTGGATGCCTCCACCCGCAGCATAGATCAATAGTTATCCACATTGATGTGAAATCACAATATGATGTCCCATCACCAAAATTAGCGTAGTCCCTTGGACAATGTATCACCCGAGTGGCCAATGTAATCTCGGGGTGCCGGTTTTGCAGACAGGCAAGGCCGGGCGCAGCGGGACGCACTCCGGCCGGAGCGTTGGAACCCTGGGGGAAATACGCCGGGCGGAGCGTTGAGCAGTGGGGGTAGGCTGGGACGCGCTCCGGCCGGAGCGTTGGAACGCTCGGGAAAAGGGGCCGGGCGGAGCGTTGAGCAGTGGGGGTAGGCTGGGACGCGCTCCGGCCGGAGCGTTGGAACCCTGGGGGAAATACGCCGGGCGGAGCGTTGAGCAGTGGGGGTGGGCTGGGACGCGCTCCGGCCGGAGCGTTGGAACCCTGGGGGAAATACGCCGGGTGGAGCGTTGAGCAGTGGGGGTAGGCTGGGACGCACTCCGGCCGGAGCGTTGGAACCCTGGGGGAAATACGCCGGGTGGAGCGTTGAGCAGTGGGGGTGGGCTGGGACGCACTCCGGCCGGAGCGTTGGAACCCTGGGGGAAATACGCCGGGTGGAGCGTTGAGCAGTGGGGGTAGGCTGGGACGTGCTCCGGCCGGAGCGTTGGAACACTCGGGAAAAGGGGCCGGGCGGAACGTTGAGCAGTGGGGGTAGGCTGGGACGCACTCCGGCCGGAGCTTTGGAACGCTCGGGAAAAGGGGCCGGGTGAAGCGTTCAGGATGGGAGTTGAGGAGGGGAGCGCCGGCCGCAACGTTGGCGACGAGGCAGAACCGGCCGGCATGCTCTCCGGCCGGACCGCTGGCAACGATCACGTCTGCAACGTGGACCCGGACCCCTCCGGCCGGCGCCGGCCGCCACGTTCCAGACGGGCGAATCTCACTCCGGGTTTAACGTTCCGAACGTTAAATCTTACTCAGTAGGCTCCATCCATGCTCTCAGAACGAGAGTGTCGGAGCCCCACAACCGGCACTGTGCGATCAGATGGAAAGTACAGTGCACCAAGGTCGGGGAAGGGCATAGGACGATGTTCAACATGTCGATCTGGGGATGGCGAGCTTCGTCTGGATGGGAAAGGTGGTTGTGGAGCTAGCATAGTCGGTGGGGTGAAGATCGGTAGAGTCGAAGGTGGTAGTGCAAGCAATTGAGGGTCAATAGCCATGGACTGCGGACTGCTCTGTAGGGACTGAAGCACATATCAACCATATGAGCAATCACCCGCCACACGCACATTTGCATACTCACCTGGGCTGGAGCTATGAGAGTAGGAGTCCGTGAATTGGCGCGATTCAGCAAGGGTAAAAAGGGCTGGACAGGATGAGGTGCAGGAACGTTAACTGACACGTGTGGTGCAGCGTAATCTGCAGTGTTAGGACGACTCGGAAGAACTGGGACTATGGGAGGCAGGAGAGAGGCCGAAGATGTTGTGGTATGAGGCGAAGTAGTAGTATTATGTGCGATAATTGAACCCGAGTCCGAAGGAAGAGACGAAAAAGCGGAAAGACACTCGTTCTCAGTGCAGAAGGTGTCAATAACTCCGCTGGCATGCGAGGAAGGGCGGACAAGTGCAAAGAAGCGAGCGGAAAAACAGCGATGTGGCCGTTCATGGTCCGGACTCAAATGATCATGCGCAACCAAGGCAGTGATAGGCGCATAGACCGCACCGTTGGCGGGGACTAATGGATTTGGATGGATCAGGACTCACAGCGCAGAGTCACATGCAACGATGTCAACGTACCAACAGGAATGACAACCCGATCAGGGGCAAAGGCGCCCTGCAGTTTGGCATACATGCGCTTGATTGACGTCAGAGATGAGGCGGGGTTGATCAGTGTCTGCGAGCTCGCTTGGACGAATTGAAGCTTCGTGCCCTGGAGGATGCGTAGGCCAGGCAGAGTCCAGGTCGATTGAGAGCTGAGCAGCGTGAATCGATGACGTTCACACTGTTGGCGAATGTGCTGATCGAGCAAAGGCCTGAGCGGGGCGTTCTCATCCAATGTCACAGTCACAACACAGCCATGGTCTCTGAGGAGTGTAAACAGTGTCTGTTTCTCCGCTTCCGAGACTGCAAAAGGCCCCTGATTGAACAGTCGTTTCCCCTCTTGGAGCTGTCACGGTGTATGGCATGAGAAGAGAAAGACAACGCCGCACGGAACATGCAGGTACTAATAAGTGCAACATACCGAGCATGGCAGTATCATGATGTCGACCACTTCACCTGGTGCAAACTGCGCACGCGCAGTGAGAGCCTATGCATGGACACCTCAGAAAACACAATAACATCCAAAAACGCGAAGTACACGCACCTGACCACGATGTGAAGCATCTAGTGGCAGCAACTGTGCACTTTGGGCACGTCGCACATCGGACGACTGCGAGGAGGGTGGTCGAAGCTGGAACGCTTGAATTGGCGGAGCAAGAGGTGTACCTCGACCAGCGATAGGCGGAAAGTGCGGGATGGGCTGAAGCGGAGGAGCACTGACTACAGGTGTATTCGATCTAGAGCTGTAATGCAGGCGGTCAATAGATACCTGTGCTGACAAGGGAACAACATACCCAGGTCGCAACGGTGGACCAGGATGAGGCTGCGAGACAATACCCGCAGAACTGGAAGAGACGTCAGGATGACAACTTCTCAAAACGACCCAGAAGAATTGAAAATCGCAGCGACTCGGAGACGACTTACAACGGTCCCGGTAGAGTCCCAATAAATGTCTCAGTGTTCATAATTTTGAGGCGGGTATTGGAGCAGTGCTTCCTAACAGAGAACGAGCGATGTAGGGTGAAAGAATGAACTCAAATGGCAGTGGCAGGCAGGAAAGATGTGGTGAGGGTGAGGGTTGTCGAGAAGCGGATGTGAGCTGAAGGCGGATGCGAGCTGAAGGCAAGTTGAGACGTTCCACTGGGTCGGTTTCATGCTCAAGCGGGAGGAGCTCACCATGGAGTACCAAGACAGCGGAATAGACTGCCAGTGGCAACCGATCGTGTAGAGCACCATGGCTACCCGAGTCGTAGACATGAGAGGTCTTGGACAGAAATACTTGCTCGGACAAAATCACTTGTTGATGGCGGAGCAACTGTTTGTTGAGACGAAGGTACACAGGCGGACAGGAGATGAAGGGACGGAAGGTGAGAGGACAGGACTTCAGACTTTCATGCCAATTAGCAACTGACCTGTGAAGATCTCGAATGAAACGGCGTGCACTACCGACTATGACGGGATGCAACGGTACGCGACATGGCATGAACATTTAGGGGCACTCAGGACCAGACAGGATTTGGCGGGAAATGATAAGAAACGGCCGGGAGTGAGGTGATCAGTCAGCGCAGATCAGGATCTGGCAGAATTCCTAGCCCAAAAGCGGGATGGTTTGGTAGCACGAGGCTTCATGACGGCGCCCGATACAGCCCGCCAGAACCGCTCGGGCCATTTGCGATCCGGACCGTGTGCTGCGCTAAGCTACTACCGTGTATAATTTTTGTCCGATAAAGCCCTTCATAACCGGGACTGTACATCGCCCCCCTAAGGGACCGCAAAGCTTACGTAATGGGACTGTGAATCTTTCGGAGGAAGTAGAACGCCATAGAAGACCGTCCTCTCCCCCACTCAAAGAGGTCTTCTTTAGGGTCTGCCTAGGGGACTAAGTAGAACGGTCATATTTCCTTAATTACTGTAACTGCGATGCACGTGCTGTGAGACGCCGCGCCTCCTCCTCCTCCTCTGGAAAGCACCCATCTGTCCACTGTCATGTACCAGTACTGCGTGGCTCAGGACTTCGCTCAGACCGTCCGTGGCCCAGTGTCGATCTCTCGCAACTGTATAGGTGAGTTTTAACTGATTCTATCCTGAGTAGTTCTACGTACTGACCTCTGTCAGACGCGCGTCGCGGTCACCGGTCAAGGCGTTGGGCCCACATCGCAGAGGATTGCGTTTGCCAAGCATCTTTAACTACAAGGCCCTGCGTGTTAAAAGACCCCTCCTACCGAATCTGCATGACATCAGCTCTGTCAATCCTGCCCCAAGAGCTGTGGGACCACGTAATCGACCTCCTTCGGAAAGACCGAGACGCGCTTGCTACATGCAGCCTGACTTGTCGGGTCTGGCTGCCCACAGCACGTACCCATCTTTGGCACAGGGTTCAGTGTACTACGCCGGCACATTTACCACGCTTGCAGGTACTCATAAGACAACACCCCGATCTGGCCGCTATGGTCGTGGAGTTGGATGTCCACTTGATATTCCGAAACCTGCACCGGCTCGCCTTATTTCCTAACCTCAGAACCCTCACTCTACACCGGCTGCACTCCAAAGCATATCGTCTCGACCAGGAACCTGTGATACGAAACTGGACGAGACCTCTGTTGGAACAACCGGGCGAGCGCATACCCGATCCCCGGCTCGCCGACGCGCCGCGCTGCGGCGCGATATGACTGTACCCGGTTCGTGCCTTATTTAGATAAGAAATAACTATATTAGTTCGACTTTCGCATGTAACTACCCTCGCGCGTTTGCCTCCCCGCCCCGAGGACGAGACAAACCGCACACTCGTTTATCGATATACCCCGCCGCTCGTGCACTCCATTCGCTCGTTACCGCCCAACGCCGACGTTCGTTCAACACAAACGCGCATCCGCTCTCGACGGACAAATCGAGACCGCCTGACGGGGCCGAAGCCGTCACCGACGATCGACCTGAACCCGACCCGCGCGCCCGATCGACCCCGCTTACCGACGCACGCACCGCGAACCCAACGACGTACCTGCGAACCGACGACGACCCCGTGACCGACGATCGACGCGACGATGACGACGAGCAACATCTTTAAGCTCGACGAGACAAACTACGCCGAGTGGGCTGTAGTGATGCAGGCCCTGCTGGTCCGGAAGGGACTGTGGGAAGTGACCGGAGGTACGGCTAAGGAGAGGCCAATGGGGAGTGACTCGGCGAAGACGGTGAAAGCGTGGGTGAAGAAGACCGACGAGGCGCGTGCCGAGCTTGCGCTTGGCGTCGAGCGATCACAGCTGTCGCACGTCCGCGCAGGCACCGCCGCCGAAGTTTGGGCGAGGCTCGAGACGATGCACCAGGCCCGAGGCTTGGGGACTCGCCTCTCGCTCCGCCGCAAGTTCTACGCGATGAAGATGACCAGCTCGATGCAGGCGTGGATCGCCGCTGTCGCCTCCGCTGCCTTCCGACTCGAAGCCGCCGAGGTCACCGTTACCGACGAAGATCAGATCTTGGTCCTGATGAACGGGTTACCGGATTCGTACGTTTCCTTCGCCATCTCCCTCGATGCGACCCCTCCCGACGACCTCACCCTCGACTACGCGATTGTGCGACTCATTAACGAGTACGAGCGCCAGGCCCAGACCGCTGAGCGCGAGGCCACGACGACGAAGACCCGCCCGCCGAAGGACCCCGGTGTTGCTGCCGCGATCATGCACACCGAGACTCCCGGACGTGCTAGGCGCCCGATCGAGCAGATCACCTGCTTCAAGTGCGGGCAGAAGGGCCACTACCAGGCCAACTGCCAAAACGAGACGACGTCGACTGCCGTTGTACCCGCGAAGCAGAGCGCCTCTACGGCGTACCTTGTCGAAGAAGACGGAGCTTGGTGATTGAGGGGGTGTACTGTATGTGCACTCATTGTTCTGTTTTTGTCTTTCATTTTGTTCGTTGTTTCCGGCTCGCCTCTGATCGTTCATGGCTCGAGGGGGTGTGTTGGAACAACCGGGCGAGCGCATACCCGATCCCCGGCTCGCCGACGCGCCGCGCTGCGGCGCGATATGACTGTACCCGGTTCGTGCCTTATTTAGATAAGAAATAACTATATTAGTTCGACTTTCGCATGTAACTACCCTCGCGCGTTTGCCTCCCCGCCCCGAGGACGAGACAAACCGCACACTCGTTTATCGATATACCCCGCCGCTCGTGCACTCCATTCGCTCGTTACCGCCCAACGCCGACGTTCGTTCAACAACCTCTGGCATCAATTGTGGCTCTGTCCCTACAAGAGTGCGATATATCGACGGTGATGCTGGGCTGGTTACTTCACATCATGCCCAGTACAAAATCGCTTATCTTGCCAGAAGGGACGTCAATAATGTACCTCGGTAGCCATTCATCGACCGATGCGCCTTGCCGACTCGAGCATGTGTGGTGGATCCTATATTTTGCCAAGCAGGGTCCCCTACGACTTCTCCTATCACCGTTATGCAGTACACTCCAGGAGGCCACTCTTGTATGCATCCCCTACACTGGTCATGGGCAGTACAGGGCAACATCAGCGTGCGATTTCGAGGAGTCTTCGCGCATGCTGCGTAGTGCAAGTACATACCTGAGGACGCTCTCTCTGTTGCTACCGAACGTACTGCGTCACCAGTCCACGGCCTTTCGAGCAGGAATCGGAAGATTGGACCTCTCTGACAACCGCAGTCTCACATCCCTGCACATCGCGCTCAACGGAGCGAACACTCGCGACTGGACAGACGGCCCTGCCGCCGTTCTCGCCCGCCTACCGCCAACACTCGACGCTCTCAGGCGAGTCGACATCTACACGCTCTTGCGACCGCACGAGCACCTTCTCCAGCGTCCCCGCCGCCCGCACCAAGAGCAGCTCGACCACGAAATCACTCGTCTTCTGCGGGATCATCGCGATCTCGTCGTGACGTTCCACGTTCGCGGCCATGTACAGGATGCTGAGCCTGCGAGAGGCTCCATCACCAAACGTCTGCGTACGTCCTCCCCGTGGCTCGAAGCTGAAGCGGAACGGCTGCGATTCTCCCATGAGTTCGTGGCGGACCCGGCGACGTACGTCTGAGAGCCTGGATGGCAGGAATTGGACACTGCGGGCAGCATTCCCCTGTTTGCGGTGTGACGCGGAGACAACGTTCGTAACACGACTATCACTCACCGAAAGGAACAACGCAGATCATAGTCATCATACTTCGTCGCTCTTTCTCCTCGTCGTCTACCTTCTATCAGTGTCTCGGAGCACGGGCATCCTGTTTGGACACGGACCGCATATCATTGACGTGAGTCGTCCAGATAGTATCGACCAGAGTACTTTCTCACTGACCGTGAATGTCTGATGTAGGCCGCGGATGCTTTGTGTTTCGAGTTGACCTGACCGCATCTCTGAATCCGTGCGCACGCCCACTTCATGTGCACACGCGCGATAGGTCAGCAAGTCCCACCAGTATGTACGACCCGCATACAGCGTGTGCAGAAACGCGTCTCAGGGCAGCACGCGCGTAGGAGTGACGGATAAGCGTGACATGTCGCGGTCCGAAGGCACCTGACTTGTGACATCGCCACTCTCGCGACACGCGGGCACGAGACCGCGACGCTGACCATTGCGGTCCTCGTCTTTGTCGTCGAACTCCTACTGACAGGCCACCAGCACAGTCGTTGATAAGTTACTGGATTGTCGTCCTGCTTCGGAACTCTGTCTACATACAGTCGCTCTGCAGTGCGGGGCGGAAGATCCAGCCACTCCCCAGAATACAATCCAGTGTACCGCACCTGTGCCGCGTGCATCTCTGAGTGGCACAATCGACTCTGCGTATATATTGCGACACCTTCTCTCAAAGCCACTCCTTAACCGCGTCTCATCATTCCGCACACATCCTCCAGGATCCACTTGTCCTTTTCGTCTGCATCATCGTTCGCTGTCAGCCTCTGGTCGATTCATCATGCTCACCAACATCGAGCTCGCCATCTCCTCAGTCTTGCGTAAGCGCGAAGAGGTCACCGTGCCGAGCGTTCTCGTCGACTACCTCAGAATCATCGGCTACATAGCACCGGGGCAGAAAGAGGTCATCGTCCCCCACGAGGCAGTTGCCGCTTTCGAACACGCACTGGACAAAGAACCCGTCCTACGAGCGCGTCGTGCCACTCCCGACGCCAGCCTTCGTACACACATGTACACGAAGGAGATCACGAAGCTCAGGAAGGAATACTGGAAGCAGAAGCTGAGCGCGTCGTATCCCGTGCGCTGTACATGCCCGACGTGCGGGCACACGGTCCCCTACGAGAGGCAGCCGGAGGTCGACGAGCACAACGATGACGTGCTCGCGGAGAAGCGCAAGCTACGGCGTCTGAAGGGCGGAGGAAGTGAGTGTGGACATGCATTCTCAGCGCAGTATAAAGCTCATACAACGCATCAGAGAAAGTGAAATCCCGTCGCGTCGTCAAACGCCCGCGGGACTCCACCTGTGCGGTCGCACCCATCGATCCATATGGACCCTCCACAAGTGCTTTCGTCATGTAACAACGTATTTCTCCCATGACTCGTGTATCCTCTGAAACGGGCTCTTGGTTATCGCGTCTCTGTATTTATAGGGGTGTCTTCTCATCATCGATATGTACCGTCCCTCAACCACAGGATCGAGGCTATACTGTACCTCTGTATAATAATGACAGTGTTTCGCGTAAGGAAGACTGTCGGGATCGCCCTTGTATTGCAATTATGACCTACATATATCTCGGATATACGTATACCACTCATTTACTGCCTGCACGATCTAGTCTCCTTGCAAACCGATGACGCTGTACCAGTAAACAGACGGCAAGCGATAGATAGTGTCACTCACTCGCAAGTTGAGACGGACATCCCGTTTCATCACTAGTCGCTGCACCTAGAAGAATAACGCTCCCGGAAATACCCACATCATCCCAGTCCAGTACCGTAGCCCATTCCTCCCTGTGCCAAGGCGGGCAGTCCTCTGCCAGGTCATGCACGAATCGCAGGCGCTTACGCGTCTCTGCGTTCATGACCTCCAGCTTACATTGCTCGACATACTCCGCCAACACGCGTCGTGCATAGCCAGCCGCGTACGAGGAACCGCGAGCATGGAAGGTGACAACCAGCTGCCAGTGCTGACGGAGAGTGACAGCGATCATGTTCCCGAGATTGTTGTTTTTCGGCTTCATGTAGTTCTCGTGAGCCGGCGGCTCCCTACAGTCATGCAGGAGCAAATAGACGTCGAGGCGTCTGAGGGAATATATCGCCGGTGAGCGCCGAAGCTGGCGAAGCACGGCAGTCAGTCGATGAGCCCATACGCCTGAATTCGCCACAAAGCCAGTGTGAAGAGCGGCAAGGTTCGTGTTCAGCGAGAAGTCCAAGAGGTTGAAGGCCTGCTCGGGCGTGTCGGGGGTCGTCACCATCAGCGTGAGCACTTGGAGCGACGGTCCCGCCGTGCGGAGGAGTGGGAGGGTTGCAGCGAGCATTTTATCACTGTGAAGACCATCAGGTTGAAGATACCTGAGAACGAGTGTTCGAAGGCCTCGGCATAGTGGTGAGCTGATGAGGGGCTCGTTGGGTTCCCCCCATCCTGATCTACCACCCAAGACCAAGGTCTCCAGCTGTAATTTGGCAATACGAGTGACAGTATCCGTCGAACTCCAGGTCTCTGTATGACCGCCGGGGAGTACCGTATCGTCCAAGCGCAACGTAGAGAGGCGCGGGAGTGCAGAGAGTATGCGGCCCATGACTGCCGTCGGGACAACAGAGTCGCGAAGCGACAGCTTGGTCAGATGCGGGAGTTGCATCGCCCTAAAGGGTTCCTCGGATCCGCCTTCCTCATCTGTGCCCAGGTATGCGGTGACGGTCAACGTGACGAGGTTTACAAAGGTTGAGAAGAGTGACACGAGTGACAGCTGGGCTGTAGCGTAGATTGAGAGACAGCGAGTCGACGCCGCTCGCTCCGGAAAGTTCGAGAGAACGTTCAGTAGGGCTGTCGCTTTACGCGAGGAGGGGCACTGAATCGTGTGCCATAAGTGCCAGCGCGTTGTCGGTACCCATGCAAGACACGTCAGGCTGCAGGCCACGAGTGTTTTATGATCATCCCAGAGGTGGTCAAGAACGTGGTCCCAGACCTCCTGTGGCAGTCTCTGTGATTCATGTGTCGCTGAAGAAATGAATCGACAGATGAGTAGACGATGCACACGCAATGAAAGGGACACTGACGCTCTGTGTGAGACTCGGGCGCCCTCGAGACAGCGACGCCTAGTGTACGTGGATCCGCACGGAGAGATCCTTTTGCAAACCTGCATAGAAACTCGTCAGAGCGTTTCATGGACATGTGAGACGAATTGTATGTACTGTGTATCAATCTCCAGCTGTGCCAGAGCTCCGGGCAAAACACTTAGGATGTCTGCCGGAGGCGGAGGCGATGATGCGTCCATAGCAGACTCCCCGGGACATACAGCCTCTGTATACGAGACTAAGTAGATCGACACCTGGTCAATGGGTCGAGAACGACGAGTGGTATAGTAGGCTTACAGGGTCACGCTATGTATCCGAGTACTATTGGGGTGCTCAACCGAAGGCAAGTTGGTTGATGTTCGGACCTTCCGAGAGTCAACTCGTGTCGCGTGATCGATTGATCCGGCGTCTGCCGGGTGGAGGAGGTGGCCCCTTGAACAATGAAGGTGTCCCCCATGTAGCGTGCAGCGTGCACGCAATTCCGGGAAGAGACAAATCAACTTGAAAATGGAATAGGAAGTACATCGTTTCACAGAAGAACCAGTCGCATTTTCCAGGTCGTCTCGCGCGAAATACTAAAAGCATATGTGGGTACACACCAGTAGCACAAAGAATACACGCTCATTTGGGAGTAGGATATTGTGTTATGCATGTACTCGGTACAGAGGATACTATATGGAGAATGGTACGGCTTAGGAAGCGGCACACAAGGAAGTATATTGCGACTGACTTACATACTAAGAACATCCCGTAATTTATCCGCCGACCTCTGCGTCCAGAAGAGCGACACTTCCATCTGAGATATGTCCGTATCTTCCCAGCCTGGTTCCCAATGTCCCATATTCAAAGGTGAACGTTCACTTCCAAAGACAGCGAGGTCGTGTATCAACCGCAGACGTGTCTGCGCATCGGTGGCGACGAACTCGGGTGCACAACGCACGACATACTCCGCCAACACGCGCCGCGCAACCCCAGCTGCATACGCCGAACCACGCGCATGGAAAGTGATGATCAAGTGCGAATTGTCCCGGAGCATAGACACGATTATGTCGCCGAGACGGGCGTTGCTCGGCCTCATGTAGTTGTCCGGAGGAGGCTGTGTGCAGTCATACAGGAGCAAGTAGAGGTCCAGGCGTCTGAGGGAATACATCGCTGGCGAGCCCACCAGTCGACGAAGCACGGACGCCGGGCGGTCCGCCCAATAACTGCGATGTCCACCTGCCAAAATCCCGATGTGGAACGACGAAAGGTTTGTATTCAGCGAAAAGTCCAGAAGGTCTAGGCCCGCTTCATCCTCATCTCGGGTAGACACCATCAGCGTGAGGGTATCGAGCGATGGCCCAGCTGTCCGTAGGATCGGGAACGCGGTGGCGACCTTATGGCCAACTGTGATACCGTATGCGCCCGGGAGGGAGAGCTTGCGAAGACCTCGACACAGTGGTGAGCTGATGAGCAACCCGTCGAGTTCCTCCCATACTGCTCCGCAATACCAAGTCAGAGTCTTCAGATGGAGACCGGCGAGACGGGCCACAAGGTCGTCGCGGATAGAAGGGTCGATGGAATCCCACTGCTCGCCTTCGTCGGAGAAAACGATTCGTTTCATATACAATGTAGTAAGGCGGGGGAACGCGCAAAGCAAGCGGCCCAGAGTGACGGTCTCCCAGGTGGAGTAAAGGAGTGATAGCGTGCTCAGTCGCGGGAGCGTTATGGCTTTGAGCGATTCTTCCGAGATGTGCACCCCCGCTCGGTGCATGTATTTTAACATCCCAATCGTCAACGTTTCGAGGTTGATAAAATTTGATAGGAGCGATACAAGCGAGCTGGGGGTCAATAAGTCCCCCTCGATTTCGAGGCAGCGGATCAAGGTCCCTCGCTCGGGGAAGCTTTTGAGAGACTCCCGGAGGTATTGAATCTTCCACGGCAAGACGCACTTGACAGTATTCCAGAGGTGACGACGCGTTATCGAAACCCACGCGTGACACGTCAGACTGCAAGCAATGAGTGCCTTCTGCTCGTTCCACAAGTAGTCGAGAATGATGGCCCAGACTTCTTGTGGCAGCCTACGTGAATCATGATTCGCTAATGCGCAATGTCAAGCCTGAATACATGCTGAGGTAACTTGAGAGACACGTACGCTCTGTATCCGAAGCTCTCGAGTCACTGGCACCCGCTGTCCACAGGTTCAGGGATGCTCGCTCGGCGGTGCTACAGAAAAGTCGCCAGGATAGCAATATATCCTTGGTCTTGGTCGATTGAAGTCGGTGGCCTGATCAAGTTCGTTCGTGACGCATACACCCGCACGACGGTGGCCGTTGGGCAGTCGTTTGTGGCAGTCGTTTGGTTGCACGAATTTGTCACGCCGAATTTAGACGCACAGCAGATTCAGATCAGATCGTGGATGAAATAGCTTACGTACGTCTGTTCAACGCCTCCGAGTCCGAGTCGACGGCGCACGCGCCGTCCTTGAGCGTTCTCGACATTGTACCTACTACTAGACTCTACTAGACTTGCAGGTTGCAGCCAGTTCCTCTCTAGATTCGGCTTGTACTTAGAATTATCACAGCGAAACTGAAGTGACTGCCAGTGGACCGTCACGGTAATCAGGTAAGCCACACCTTTAAGTTGCGCCTTCAATGAACTTGAGTTCTGATCCTTTTTGACCCAAGACGACGTCCAAGCCTTCAAGCTGATTATTGGGTATGATAACCCAAAGTAGATCCCGGCATGAAGGTATGAATACAACGTACGTCGTATCCGAAATGCTGAGTGGGACTGTAGGCCCGGAGTTGTTAACTTCGGTGCTCTCTAGGTCAGATGTCGGCTACCGTGGTCTTAACCTCAATCGTCCGGAAGTGGATATGCTATGTGCAGGTGATTTGTCACTGCGAAGGTCGTTAGTTAACGGCGGTGTTGCTGTGGCTAACTTTACTCGCTATTCGATAGATCACCGCATCACCTCCTAGGCGTCATTCGAAGTCGGGCCTAGCCCAGTACAATGCTATGGGCAATGCTTCTCTGACCTAATGATGGCCTCTGTGGTACTCGGTGAGTGCCCATGAGTCTCGATTCAGCTGTTACTATGCCCTATCTATGTGCGTCTGTGTGGCCAGTTCCGACGAGTACATCGATCCTTCAGCAAGGCATTCGCATCAGCATACTGTAGCTATGTGTTGTTTTCGCACGTGTCCTTTGGGAATTCGCGATCTGCACAAATGCAACGCACTGTCGCAATCGACGTGGCGATCGAATCGTATAGAATGAGAATGGCTATTTATCGCTATTTATCCATTGACGTACACAGGCGTGCAGCAGGCCTTCCCGATCCCACAGCAGCCTCGAAGGTGCTGTTCTCCTGCTTCGACTACCGGCATCGTGCCCTGATCTCTATTGATATCTTACCGCGGCATTTTATGAGTTTGCCTGCCTCGTTCTGGCCAATGAGGCACCATTGCGATACGCTCCTCGATCGGTCGGACTCCAGTGCGGGTAACTGGTGAGCTCTATTCTCTTTGAGTACAGCTCCTTTCTGATTGCATGTAGGATAGCACGATCTCCCACTAGACCACCGGCCTTGTTCCGGGAGGACGCATACCTCGCCATCCTTCGCACACAAGATATTCAGGTTGTTCAAGAGCGTCCCCGTCTTCCCAGGAATCGTGCGCATCTCGCTCAGCTGTGTTCTTACGGTGACGTCTCAGAGTGGGCGCCTGCTCATATCTTGACGTACAAAGTTGTTTGACTCGAGCCCTTCCTCCCAGCATATCGGATACTCCTTCCAAGCGTATCGTCGTCATCTCTTTGGCATGTTCCTGGTTTTCATTTCGGCTCACATCTATGTATCTAGGATCTTCTTCGATCAGACGTGCGTGTATGAACTTCTCGCCACGCGGCCCGGTTGCTTCTTGTTGGATTGTGCATCCCGTATCTCGTTGAACCCGTATCCACATCATCTCTGCGACCCATCTGGTCCTGCGGTGACACCGCTTCAAAGGCAGTACATTGCATTGCTTTTGTTGCATGCTCATGACCACGCTGATATGGTTTTACCGAGCAGAAAACTTCTCTGGAGTCCGCCTCTGCTATCGCACAACTTCGTCTTCGACGTATTGTGAAGCGCCTCAGGCGCCAGACCTCCATGAGTAGACGCAGCAGACCCTGAAACATGCAAGCCCGCAACTTGCTCGAAGGTGAGAACGCCAACGCGGGGACTCCAGGGACCGGTAATTCCACTTCTTGGTAGCAAGGCGCGCTGCCACCGTCCTCACGTTCGCCTCATGTTTGACCGATGACCTTCATGTCTCAAAGCCATCGTGTCATCGCTGAATGGCAGAACATGAAGATTAATAGTAGATGACGCCACAGCTTCTAATAATCAATCACGGGTACCCTGCCTCTACCCGCCGGTTGCGGACCACTGGTTGGAAAGTGGAATGAAACAAGGACATGGTACGTAGCAGGGTATGACTCGGATCCTGCAGGGTACACAGCATTCAAATGCCAGCAGTGGTGAGTCCACTAGCCCACCCAGAGTTACGTGCATTGTGGTCACAAATCCTATCAGGGGTGGTTCTCACCGGGGAAGAGCTAGCCACGGTCAGTACTCGGACAGAGTATCATTACTGTATTATGATTACAAATATGCAAGGTTACCGGTGGGATGTGCGAAGCGAAAGCGAAGACATGTGAGTGATACAACCTGTCCATGCGTGCGAAATAGCAGAGGAAGACATGAATGCAGACGAATACAACAACTGGCCGGGTCCCGATCAAGTGGGAACTGTACGTGCGGCGGTGGCTCGACATTGGAAGCAGTAGTCCTTCACAACGTCGATGTCTTTCTGGACCTCTTGACCGTAGTTCTGCAGATGCGCCGCGGAGCGTCAGCGAATCCGCCGGGGAATGCGCCACGGTGGCAACATTGTTACGCGCGTCCACTCACTTTTTGACATTTGGGGTCTTTGCAATTGCGAGGGTGCGAAATACTCCTTTCGCAGTGACCTGAGTTGCAGTCCATGATGGCGGCAATGCCGTGACGCTGAAAGTGCTGCAAGGACAGACATGCTACTCGTTCAGCTGACCTCTTTCTGATCGGCTAGGGACGGCATACCCCACACTTCGACCACCGTGTACCTTCCCTACATAGGCGCTCTCAGTGGTGGCTCAAAGGATGAGCGTGAAGGAACGTACGCAATACGGCGACACATTACACGTAGGATGAGTGGACTGGTAAGGGGGGAACAGGCTCAAGATATACCGACTGCCACGCCGGGGATGAGTCCTAGTGACTCAGAGGCGGGTGATACGGTGGCACACGGGAGGGGCGAAGAGATGTCGGGACGTGCCACTGCAGAAGTTCTTGTCTTTTTATGCGAACATGCGTGCAGGAAGCGCTGGGCTAACAGGTCCCCAGCATGATCAGAACTCAACGAGCGGCGCATGAAAGCACCACACTGATTGGGCTGTCGGAATGCGACTCGTGAGATATTTGTGCTGTCCTCGCCTGCAGGCGGTTCTGAACCATACTTACACTGGTCCACGCAGAAGGCCTTCGAGGCTACTATCATGTGACTCGACGACTATTTTCTTTATCATGACGAGGGTGGACGCGCAGGCGAAAGCACTTCCTCCGGAGAAGAGATAAAAGGACGCTGTCGCCATCGGTGTTACGAAGATAGCGCATAGGATGAGAACTGTTCGTCACCAGCGTCCGTCTGCGCGCCCTCAACGCTTGTTTGAGGTATAGTGCCATCTCACCTAACGCTCTTGTTATACCAGCACTGTTCCGAGCGATTGGCCGCTTCCGAGATTGTTCAGCAGACTCGATCACGGAAGAGGCTGAGAAGATCCAAGCCACATTGGCCCTGCGTCCGGAAGCATAGGAGGCCTTCTCCCATATCGATCTTGTTGGTCTACCGGTGGCCGCACTCCAGCTGTGAACTGGCTGTGAAGGTCCAGGACATGAGAACGAGGAGCCAGTCCTGGGCGTTCACACGCGCGCGTGAAATGACGAGCGATCGAACTCACAAACGTGCGGTGTACCTGGATTGTCAGGAAAACTGTCAATCTCGTTGGCCGCGGAGTCTGTAGGAATCATCGATAGAACTCGCCGCGGCAGGTTCGCTCATACCGTACGTATGTGCGACCGGTTCGTAGAACATATGTAACTCACCGAGGAAGCTCCTCGGATCGTGCGGCGAGGACTTCTGTATGTGGACCAGCCACACCCGAACGACATTTCATCAAGCCGCGAGTCAATGAGCTCCCAGCAAGATCCGTACCTCATCCCCAGCCAAAGGTTGAAAGAATATCCCGTTCCTCGATAAGCCAAGACCAGGTGGAACGGCACACATTTTGCTGCCGCCCGATGCTCGCCATCGATGCAACGTCCTCATACGCGCATCGATCTGCTATCTGGCCGACACTATCAGAACGACCGTCGGGATCGGATCCTGGGCATACTACGGCGTACGACCCTTTCGCGAATTGACGGCTCCGGAGGCAGGTCAGAGAAGCCGCCAGCCATAAAACTCGATACGCATCCGAGCTCACCACGCGGTCCAGGTTGTGTGTGACGAGATGTGGGCTCAGTGCTCGTACATATCGGTCCAGGCCGGGTGCAGTCCGCAGGAGCACTCTCATGACCACACTTCTGAGCGTATTGGCCTGTCGGCGAGATGGTGGAGTCAGCGAAGACGCCTCACGAACGGCCTTGGGACGTACGGCAAGAAAACAAGGGTGGTGCCACTGACTGCCATCAGTCCGTGTACCGCGTCCCAGGAGCCCTCCTGCTTTGCTGCTCTCAAGAATAGTCGAGCATCGCCGATCTGACGCGCAATAGCCGCGGGTGTTTTTGCGGATCTGGCCCACGTTGCCGTCAGTCTGCAGTCAGCTGGTCGCCAGCGACTGCTGTGGTCTCAAGGACAAGGCTAGTCGCGACAGGTGCCTGTGGTTCTCACCCATTCATTCCGGATTGCCTCGGCGGATCGGGCGAGGGTCCACGAAGATGCGTTCGCATCCTTTCAAGACGATTTCTCGGCAACGCGTACTACTACAAACTTCCTCGTCAGCAGGTTGAATACCATGCCGAAGATGAGTGCAATCAGCGTGCAGCTCATGATGATCACGTTGTACGGCATGCTGAAGTCCGGCGTGGCCAGGTCGACGAGGAGGACAGGGGTATACATCCGCATCGAGCGCACGTCCGAGAGGATGGCGCGTTGCTGCGGATCAGAGTCTGTTTGACTGCCGTCCTGACTTGAGAACGGCACGAAAACGGCCGGGGGGAGATCCCAGCCGCGCTGCGCATCTGGAGGGTGCTCCGTGTAGGCAAGGAAGGGTTTCACGACATCCATGGTTAGCCGCAACGTGCTTTTCGGCGGGAGTGTCAAGACAGCTTGCAGAAGCGCTGGCTGGACATGTGGAAGAGGTGGCGTGTATGATATGACCTTAACGAGATCATCTGAAAGCAGACCCGCACAATGTGAGACAAGACAATCCGGGCTGAACTGGACGGAAGACGTACCCCGAGACGCGCCATCGATCTGGGCGTGAAGAGTATGCAAGTAAAACTGCAACAGCCACGGCATGGTCTCCAAATAACCCGCTTGTAGCTGGATATCGTGGTTATTCGTAACTGTCAGCGCCAGTTGGCCCGTATGCTGGCTAGCGCCGTTCAATGTGCGATGCACGGATATGTGCGTCTGCGGTTCGATGGTGGGTGCTGTAGTCTCTTCACGTAAGGCATATTCGAGACGACACGTATGCAGACTCACGATACTGAAACGTTGTTTCTTCGACCCATCGAATGGCGACATCGGGTGGGTTGTTCACTGCGCCCACTCACCATAAGCACCGAGATCCATGACGTGATCACTTAGGTCATACCTTCACTCATAACATATGTTGCATATGTCGAGTCCATTGTCGACGGTGATGGTATGATTGCGTACGTCTCGTTTTGGGGGAGCCGCACGCGAATGACGCTCGAACGCGCCACAGGACAAGCCCTCTCGATACGGCGATCAAAAATGGCGCTGAGAGACCAGTCTGGCGATTGCAAAGTCAACGCTTGGGATCAGCTGGCATGGCGAGGCTGTACACGCTAGCCCACCGACCTCGTCGTCCGTCCGATACAGCTCGGACCGGATCCAGGACGGCTTGGAACGCCAGGCGCACCTCGACGCCAGCGTCTTCAAGATATCGGACGTGCACGCCTAGACCGTGCCAGTCGGCATCAAACAGTCTGTGTGGGTTGAGGAGGCTGGCGATGCCGGACAGAGACTTGCACGGCAGGAGCTTGAGGAAGGGCGTCAGATTCTCCGTGCAGACGTGCTCCGACGGTAGCGTGGCGTGCCGTAGCTGATGGCTCGCAGTCCCATTTGGCAAGGCGCCCTCCGGCTGGAATGTGAGCACGGGTGAAGTCGTACGTTGCTCGTCCAAAGAACCCAACGAGGCGCAAAATAGTCCAGCGAGGGCATTGCGTAGTCCCAGCCATCGGCTGTCCACTCTGCGGCAATAGGGTAAGATATGCCGTTTCTTTGAAAGGACATCGAACACTTACGTGACAACGCCACCTTCTCCCATCCATGCCCACAGCTCGGCCCCCGTGCCAACACCGGGCTCATCAGGATAGCCCCAGCGGTCGTAGTTCCAGTTTCCAGCGTTGAGCGTGAGGTGTAATTCGGTCACAGCATACTCTCGTAAAATTTGACCGAGAGCAAGAGGAAGCAAAGTATAAAGCTGCGCTAGCTGGCAATTCACCTCTAAGCTGTACGACGATCACTGAGCGACTCACAGTCGTCCTCTACTCCCAGAGTCTCCGGGTGTCTTGGAGTCGCACCCTTCAGAAGTGTGCTGAATGAGAACCGAGCTGCTAGTTTACCGTCCCGCAGAGGTCGTAGATGAAGCTCTTCGTTGAACTCTTCTGACAATCGAGCTACGGCGATTGCCCCAAGGCAGAGACTGCATACGAGTGTTCTGAACGACGGCCGCATGTTCCTGGTGGTCTGGAGCTCGCACAGAGCGGGAGTATTATGTGAGAAGGTTGTTCAGGACGATGAATGCATAACAAAGACTGAGCGAGGAGGACGACCGGGAGGACGAACGTCGAAGACACGCGGGCTTCCCGTCGCCACCGCGCAGGTATGGCGACCACGTGGCACAGCGATCGAAAAGTAGGACTACTAAAAACGTAAATCCTACGAAACACCCGCCTCCACCTACGATCGCCCCTCTGCCACGACGGCTTGGTAGCGGCTACGCTGGCCTGTGTGGCTCGCGTCGACATCGACTCCTGCGCCTTTTCTGAAAAGTTGATCTGTCCTATTCGCGCCGGGTGCAACATGACCTCCATTGCGGCCAAGACATTTGTCGTCAGCACCCGCAGCGTCTCCGGCCGTGCAGCAAGACGAATCACGATAAACGCAGAGGTGGTGAAGGCGACTAAGCTCTGCGCTGGTGATGCCATCGCCATTTCCTCAGTGGATTCTGGAGTCACAGTGAGTGCATATCGTCCAATATGGCGGGCGCGCAGCTGACCAGCCTCGCGCCATCCTCAGAGCTTCGGCTGACTATCTTTCTCGATATGACAGGCCTTCGCTGTGGGAGTCGTGTGGCCCTCCATAGACATATCACACGACGGTAAGTCGTCATCGCCGCTGTACACTCTTCTCTCGCGAACGTGCTCACTTCCTATGGCTGGGGAATCTAGCTATTCTCATTTCAAAGTCCCTGCTCCTGACCGCCCATCTGTCCCCCGGAGCGAAAACACAACTACATCCGCTGACCGGAGGCAGACCCCCACCGCATGTCCCCCCGCTGAAAAATGCCCAAGCCGCGCGCACGATCCGCATGCGAGAGGTCCTTCCCGAAATATCGACATCGTCCGCCAATCTGCGATCCAATAACGACCCCAAGACGCAGACTCATGGAGATAGCCTTGCAAAGAGACGCGACTGGCTGACGCTCCTCGTCAGAGAGGTCTTAGGTGCGCCCCGGTCGTTCCCACAGCCCATTCTCCCGCGATGGCTGCTTCCCAGGTGGACGCTTCGCTGACGATCATCGTCCCCTCGTGTACACAGTCGATCAGAAGCACCTCACACCCACACAGATAGTGGAAGTATCGTACGAGGGCCGGAGCCGGCGGTTTGCCGTCTCCGCCGTGAACGAAGCGGAAGGCCATGCAGACGACCTGTCAGAGAACCTGGCAGCGCTGTCTATCGCGAAAGAAGAAAAACCACACTTATGGACGGTGGACTGGGACGTCATAGTCCGCCTAGACCGCGACGGTGAAAAATCTGATAGAGATGGTACAGCAGAAGCGGTACTTTGGGTTTCCCCTTCACCTCGTGATCATTATTCTGAAGATCTTCCTGCAGGCACTTGGCAAAGGTATCGAACGCGACGTCGACCCAAATGCCTATGCCGCCGTCGGTGGGCTCGACAAACAAATTGCGCAAATCCGCGACCTCATCGAAATCCCGCTCACCCGGCCAGAGCTCTTCCGGCATTTCGGTACGTATCTCCCCCCACGCAGCCTGGCTTGATCTCAGTAACCCTCAATAGGGCTTAAACCACCCAGAGGCATTCTCCTCCACGGCCCACCCGGCACAGGCAAGACACACCTCGCACGCGCTATCGCCGCCTCCACGCGCGCCTCGCTCCTCACCGTCAACGGCCCCGAGCTCTCCTCCGCCTATCACGGCGAGACCGAGGCGAAACTTCGCGACGTCTTCGCAGAGGCGCGGTCGCGTGCACCGTGCATCGTCGTGCTCGACGAAGTAGACGCGCTCTGTCCGCGGCGTGAAGATGGGCCTGGCGGGGAGGTCGAGAAGCGCGTCGTGGCGCAGCTCCTGACGATCATGGACGGGATGGAGGCGGGTAAGGAGGGGAAGGAGGAGAGGGTCGTCGTTGTCGCTACGACCAACCGACCGAACGCGATCGACCCTGCGTTGCGCAGACCGGGGCGGTTCGACCGCGAGATTGAAATCGGTTTGTCAACCAAGCATCTCAGGGTGCGATTGCTCACTAAAACACGCGCATATAGGGATCCCCGACGCGGAAGCGCGCTTCCACATCCTCTTCGTCCTCCTCTCAAAGACACCCCACTCGATCTCACCCGACGACCTCCGAGCGGTAGCCGCCAAGGCTCACGGGTATGTCGGCGCGGACCTCAGCGCCGTCGTACGGGAAGCAGGGACGCTCGCCATCAAGCATTGGCTCGTTTCCTCCTCTACTGCCTCCTCAGACCCCTCCTCTTCCGCCCCGCAACTCACCCTCACGGACCTGCTCACCGCCCTCCCAACCATCCGCCCCTCCGCGCTCCGCTCGCTGCTGCTCGACCTCACCCCCGTCCGGTACGCTTCCATCGGCGGGCAGGCGCACACGATCGAGAAGCTGCGCGAGTGCGTTGAGTGGCCGCTGCTGCACCCGGAGGCGTTCGCGCGGCTGGGCGTGCACCCCCGCGGGGCGTGCTGCTGTACGGCCCACCGGGGTGCAGCAAGACGCTACTTGTGCGCGCGTGCGCGACTGAGAGCGGGGTGAACTTCCTGGCTGTCAAGGGGCCGGAGGTGCGCGTTACACTCAGTAGTGTTGACCGGTGACCGCTGACAAGGTCGTTATAGCTGCTGAACAAGTACGTCGGCGAGTCCGAGCGCGCCGTCCGCGAGGTCTTCAGCAAAGCCCGCGCGGCCGCGCCCTCGCTCATTTTCTTCGTACGTCCCTCTCCTCCCTTCCCCTCCTCCTATCTCACATAACTCCAGGACGAGATCGACGCCCTCGCGACCTCCCGCACCTCCGACACCTCCGGCGGCGCACACGAAGGCGTGCTCACCTCGCTCCTCAACGAAATGGACGGTGTGCAAGAGCTCGTCGGGGTCACCATTGTCGCGGCGACGAACCGGCCCGAGGCGATCGACTCCGCGCTGATGCGCCCCGGGCGGCTCGACCGCATTCTCTACGTCGGCCCGCCCGATGCGAGCGGGCGCGAGGAGATCCTCCGTATACGCACGGCGAGGATGAGCGTCGAGCCGGAGATGGACTACGCGTTGCTTGCGCAACTGGTAGGGTTTTCTTTGCGTTTGGTGCTAGGATGTTCGTGCTGATGTGCCTTGCAGACTGAAGGATGCTCTGGCGCGGAGTTGGCTGCGCTATGCCAGGAGGCTGCGCTTCACACAATGAAGAGGGATATGAACGCGCCCTTCGTACGTCGCTTTCATTTTGAACGGTTGGCTGGACTGACTCTCTGTCAAGGTCCCACACGATGTGTTCGTCGAGGCGGCCAAGACGATGAAGAGACAAATCACACCAGACGTTGTCGCTAAATACGAACGATGGCGAGATCAAAGTGGTGTGGGCGAAGCCTAGAGCACTCGGGTACCCGTACTTTGCTAGAGACGGACATTCCCACTGATCGCAGGTATTGCCAACTGGCATTGAAGCGTAAAGGTGTGATATCATTACTCTGTATTTGTCGTGATTACTGTGGCGTGCGGGAAGCAATGCAAAATATGTGCGTTCTGTTGATACAAACATTGCCTGTGACATGCAATGTCCGAGCTACTGGCGACGATTTATACCACAGGATCTGCGTGAGAGTGTCAGTATTCCGTGCATGGAACCTTACTTGGTGGCATTGAACATACCTGCTGTCGGCTTTGGATCTCCGTAGGGTCCTCCTGACCGTCCTACATTGTCGAATTCTGGGCCGCCATGTCAGTCATACGTCTTCCAACTGTACGATGTGGAGTTAACATACCTGCAGGATCCCTTGACGCAGCGCCGGCACGCTTATTCGCGCCCGGCTCCTGTGTGGGGTTACGCTGAGCCTCGCGCTTGTTGAGCTCTGAGTCGGGGATCTTCGACGTCGCGTCCTGCGGGAAGCTGTCGACGGGCTGGGTACCGACAAACTTCTGGGTGGACATGATGGATACAGAAGTCGTTAAGCCGTGAAATGGTCCAGTAGAACGAGTTGTGGGCTGCAATGATCGACGGACAACGACCTTTTATATACCCGTCCGCCCAGGCGGCGCGGAGGTGGGGGACATGATGTCGTCAGGCCAGTCATCCTGACGTCACGGGGATGCAGTGGTGCAACCACGGTGATATCAACCACAAGTACGGGTACCAATAAAGCCGCTATAACGAAATACGAGCAAAAGCCTACACGCGCGTATCGCAGCCAAGACTCACGGAACGATGCCTTTCGCAGCCACCCTCGGAAACGCGTCGCGAATATGAACGCCAGCGAAAGAGCCATCCGTAAGTCTCAAACCACGTACGCAGCACATGCATATGCAGCCGGAGTGTCTTGCCGCGAGGCCCTCAACTCGGAACTAGGCCACGCAGTTTGTGATGCCGTAGCGAAGCTCAAACCGGAGCAACATGGGCTGAATTTCTAGGTAAAGGTGTAGACTCTGTTACAGGTCTCGCTATGGCTATTATTCCGCACGTCTCGTTGTCTACACAGCCGCCAGCGTCAGCCTATACTGACATGCAGCAGAGGGACGAACACGACGCACCCGTTTCATGCGTGCGATGATGTACCATTTTCTCGAAGACCTTCGATCGTCAACGTTCTCTGGGGCATAGTCGGGCATGCGCAGTATCACCGTAGAAGAGGTATCTCAGTACCCGGAGGACCACCCGAGGACGTATGTGCGGACCCTACCCCATGATCGCTAGCCCCGTCTGTTCCATCCTGAAGACTTCCCCGTTTGTAAATCCGGCATAGGGCCCTGCCCTGCAGCAGACTCAAACAATCATTGAGACGAGAAGAATGTGTGCGGACCCTGGCACAGCACATGCACTCCTGAGTCATCGACTGGCAAGCGTTCTATGATCGAACCTTCTTTCGCTGAGCCGCGCTGTTTTCCAAAAGCCGTAACGACCACATTCTTGATATTTTTGCAATGGCTACATACTACAGCAATGGTGAATATAGACGTGGATACGATGAGAATGTGCTCCCTAGAATCTTGCCAACAATCGTGAAGACGAAGATCGGCATTCGCGAGGTTTAACCCGTACGGGACTGGAGAGAATCGGTCTCCCCAGGGAATGAGGCATCGAGGAAAGTGAGACAGATTCGACGAGCCAATTGAACTGGGTATGCAGGGATGGGATCCTCCGGCGGCACGAGAGCAGCCAAACGAGAACGCTTGCAAGATCACAGAGCATATACACTCACGCGAGACACAGTAGAAGGCGGGCTCCCTGTCCGGCGGCGGAAACGAGCGACAACGATAAAAATCGTTGTCTCATGTGCTGTGCCTTGTAGTAAAAATGCATTACGGGAGCAGCAGAACATTGATCCAAACTTGACTTCTCATCTAGCCCGTCCAACAGCCGGCTGACCTCCCCAGGTCCGACCTTTAGTGAGGGTGGTTCTTGTGGTTCTCTGCGCCGCGAACGTGAGTGCCGCAACACACCACAGGACAATGAACACTCACTCAAGTGCACTGATAGTCCGGAACAAGTCAGCACTACTATGTGAGTGTGGAGAACTCGGCGACGTACTCTGGTAGTCAATGGTGTAGCCCAGACCGAAGATGCCTAGGATGCCCCAAAGCAGCGGCGCTGCCGACGCGTTCTTTCCGTTAAAGAACCGCTCCTTGATGCCACGCACAGCGGGGGCGGGGGAGGAACCCTTGGGCAGCTTCGAGTAGAAGTTCACGAGCGGGCCCAGGCCTGCTCCCTGGCCAGAAGACTACGGCAATCCATGGGTCAGCCGGCTAAAGAGAATGAGGTGTACGGGGCGTCCTGACCAGAATGGAGGGGGTCGCGATTTTGGGAGGCACAAGGCCGCCGAGCTGGCGACGGATGAGGGTGGGCTGCATGGTGGCGGACGATGAGAGCTCTGCTGGCGCCCGACCGCAACACACACCGCCCTTCGGCGGGACCCGCGTTCCCGACAGCCGGAAGAGCTTATTCGGGATAACCACTGACTTTGAGAACCCTGTAAATGTGCTCCATGGCTGAGTTGGTTACAGCGTCCGACTGTTAAGTCGAAGACAAGTCTCTACTTTCTATGTTGGGAAAAAGTCTTCACTTGCCATAATCGGAAGGCCCTGAGTTCGATCCTCAGTGGAGCAGTTGTTTTGCTTTTTTATGTCAACGGATTTAGCATATGTAAGGGCGGAGGATTGGATTCGAAGACCTGTTGACGGAGAAAGCGACAAGGCGGTGAAATGAGTGACGAAGCAAGGGCAGCATACGTGGAACACTGGCAATCAAAGATCGGGCTAAATGACGTCGGTGCGCGCCACATCCGCCACAGTTCTAGTACATATGTACTTCCTAATCGATCGGCACACCGTGCCACGCTACGCACCGTCCGTATCTTGTTGGCAGTCTACTCTCTTCAGGACCATCACCTGTCTTGGACCTCTTGGATGGCTGAGTTTTATCTTTTTGCAATGACTGGTATTGATCATCTCGCTCCTTCAGCAAATGACTCGTCTACTGCTCAAGCTGCACCTGGAGAGACTCAGCCATCGCTGACGACGAAAAAGCGTGCAAGGTCAGCCAAGACCGATAAATCCAACAACAACAACAACAAGAAACACTCGAGAAAGGAAAGGAGCCCAGGTATGACCATCCTCCTCGCACTGAGTGGGTGGGTGAGGGCAAGCGAGGCGGGCGCGCTTTTGAGGACACGGAGCGTGCGGCGGGTACGGCGCAGGGCGACAGGGCGTCGCTGACAGCGTTGAAACGTTGACTGGCGGCGAACGCTGACGCGGGCGTCGTTGGCCACTCATGCGGGCATCGTTGACTGGGTGCCACTGCTCACGCGGGCGTCGTTGGCCGGCCGCGATGGTTCACGCGGGCGTGGTCCGCGGGTGCAGGACTCGTTGACATCGTGGACGTGCGCATATGGTTCACCAGGGAATCTCCCGGGCGAACGACGAGGCGGCTGTGGCAGGCTGCGAGACGAAAGTGACGTTTATTTACAATTAAGGAGCCATCGATGCGACAGTGTAGACACAACGTGCACGGGGTGGGACATACTGGGCAGGGAGCCTGCGATAGCCAGGAGATTGCACGCAACCTCGAGAGATGTCAGGCAGCGGGTAAGGACGTGCATCGCGACCGAGCACGGCGGGGGAGGGAGGCGGCGACGATGCGTGTGCGTTGCGCATACGTATAGATGAGCGAAAGCGGGCGCGGTGCGAGGGAGCAAGGCGGTCGAGGACGGGTGGAGGTGCGCGACAAGGGAGATAGGCGCCGCCGGAGCGCGTGGCCCCCGTGAGCGCTGAGCGCTTGAGCCGACAGCGCACTTACCGCAAAGAGGACAGGGCAGGGCGCACGGCGGCGGGGGATGGGGGAGGGAGATGGCGCGAGGGGGGGGGGTTTATATGTGCGCAGGGTGCGCCTACGACCGGAGAGAGGAATGAATATGGGGTGCTGCCGCCCGGAGAGAGGAATGAAGAGGGGCGAGCCGCCTGGAGGGAACTCATTCCCTGGATCACAAGCCGCGATGCCGCCCGGAGAGAGGCTTGAACTCGCTCCCTGGATAACTGTCCTGAGTTCGAGCCTCAGTGGGGCAGTTCATTTTTTCTTCACCTTTCCTCTCTCTCTTATTTATTTATTTAATTCTTTGATGTCCTCCAAGTTTATCCTCTGTATTCTGTCTTCTTTCTCATCTCCTCGTCGACAAGTACTGTCACTGGTGACTACCCACGACTTTTGAATAACCCTCGGAAGTTCTTAACGAGTTGCACCTTTCCAGCAGTGTCAGTCGTACAGGGGCACACTCGGTGGTGCCTAGGGTCCGTCATGATGTTCAAGTTGTGTTTGTTCGCGCCTGCTTCTAACCATCACGCAGTGCCAGGCTTGACACGGCTCTATGTACGATGTTTTCGATGCTGAAAGACACGAACAAGTGCTGGGCTAAGGAGATTGATCTCATCCTCA
>NW_025955170.1:0-65943 GCF_022376445.1 Fomitopsis serialis | reverse complement strand
CCGAGAGACACGAACGAGTCGACGACTTCTTGACCAGAGTCTGGTCAATCGTCTCGCCGTTTCGTTGGCGCTCGATCAGACGAAGCAGAGCGCCCGCCAGCTTCTGCCCTTTGCTCTGGATGTGGAGGAAGAAGTTCTGTTTCCACTGTACAAGAGCCAGCTGTGAATAGAAATGGGTATGAGTACGAGTCAGACTTGCTGGGTGGCACAAGACACACCGTGTAGACGGGGTATACGCCTTTCCTACCCTCGTCTCGTTCGCGCTTTACCCAATGACGGTTGAGGTATGTGAAAAGACGGTTGATATAGTTGGCTCCTGTCGTGTATCGATCCCATTCTTGCGCGTAGTAGCGCAGGAGCGCCTCATCTTGAAGCGAGTCAGAATGCTACGGACAAAGTCAGTAATTGGGGTTAGATGAGGAGTTCTGATACGCACGTTCTTGAGGTCGCCCAGATGCGTGGTGAAGTATCGAATGAGATTATTGTATAGATCGGAACCCATCAGATTGGCTCCGGCTGGGGTTCATCAACATGTACTCGGATGTTGAGACGAAGGGTACTCACTTCGGTGCCCGAGACCCTGCTCGCCCGTTCCATGCATCTTCGACGACGTGCAGTAGTTGTACGAGACGGTGTAGAGGCTCATGTACTTGGAGTACGAGACACCCGTTTGCAGTTTGGTCATGATGTGGTCGACGCCCTCCTCGAGGTACGCCCATGTCGTCGCGAGATCCGCGTTCTGCGGCGGCATCGGGTACGCACCAGCGTTGTTTGCCATCGCAGACGGCTAGTACGCTGTACCAAGTGGACACAAGAGCTAGGTGTATACGAGATGGGGAGAGCAGGAGGAGGGCCTTGTGGCGGTCCGCGACAAACGAGGTAGCGCGCACTCAGCGAGGAGGGGGCGTTACAGCCTTCTAAAAGGTCACGCGCGTTACAGTCACTTCCCCTCCGTTCGCATTGCCAATGTCTTACATCGTCAAGCAATTGCTAAGCGACAAGGGTTGTCCACAATGTTGCGCAGAGAACCGCCATAAATTCAGAACTGTCTACAATCAGACTTTGACACCGGTGTGGATCGCGGCAACGCCGAAGGTGAGGTCCCGCCACGCGCCACCCTTGCCCTCGAACATGCCTCCAGTGGCGAATCCAGCGTCGGCGATCATCTGCGCAAACTCTGGCTGCGGAGGGAACTTTCGGATGGACTCGACTAGGTATTGATAGGACGCGCGATCGCCTGCGAGGATAGTGCCTAGCAGAGGGATGATGGAGAAGGAGTACTGGTCGTATGCGCTTATAGAATACAAGTCAGTTCATGGAACTCATGAAGCAGAGGAATGAGCGGACGTACGTGCTGAGCAGCGGGTTGTTCACTCTGCTGAATTCTAGGCACGCAAATGTTCCGCCCGGCTTGAGAACTCGGTACGCCTCTTTTAGCACGTCAGGGACAGATGTGCAGTTTCGGATGCCGAAAGCGATGGTATACCGATCGTAAGTGTTGTCAGGGAACCGTTCAGGAGATAATGCCTGCGCGTTGGCCTCCTGGAAAGCAATTTGGGGAGCTGCAGGAATGATGAGGCCACGCTCAACAGGGTTACAACAGACACGTACTGTTGTGATACATGGTCTTTTTGAACCTCTTGTAGCCTTCCTTGAGCATCTCCCCGTTGATGTCCACGACGTCTACGGTTGTTTCCCTGTCTGCGTACCGTTCCCTGGCATGGTCCAGCATGCGCAACGCGATGTCACCCGTGCCACCCGCAACGTCTATGCACCTCTGTGGTCCCTTGGCACCCGGCTTCAGTAACCCCACGAACTCGTCTTTCCATAGCCTGTGTATCCCGAGCGACATGGCATCGTTCATGAGGTCATACGAGGACGCGACAGAGTCGAACACATTCTTGACGAGGGATTCCTTCTGCTGCTCCGGCACAGTTTTGAAGCCAAAGTGGGTGGTCTGGCTAGTCTCCCGATTTTGAGGTGAAGTTGGCTGGCTATGGCTGAATCGACAGTGTCGGAATGAACGACTGGTCCCACAAGCCCGCCGAGCGATGTTGCTGGCGAACATGGTCAAGGTTGCAGTGACGGGGGGCACTGTTGGTTACCGAAGAGGCCTGCCTGGAGCAAGACCCCCGATACTCACGGAATTGACTGCCTTCCCTTCCCGATCATTCGGTTCTCAGCGAAGATTATTCCGGACTCTCTTTCGCCATGTCCACTGCTACACGCTCGCACAAAGGGAAAGGAAAGGCTGTCCTGAGAGAAGAAGCGGGCACTACTGAAACCTCTTCACGAGCTGGGAGCGCCTCAGAGTCAGATTCGAGCTCGGACCCAGAGAGCGCTGCAAGCAGCTCGGACTCGGATGCGTCGGACAGCGACTCGGATTCGGATTCGGAGGTTACTCAAGAGTTCTTGGACTCTCTCATCGAGAAAGCCAGAAGGAATGCAGCACTGAAGGTGCAAGACCGGAAAGGTGCCAGCGACAGTCGAACCGCCGAGGACGAAGAAGAGGAGATCCGACTGGACACTGGCGCGGAGGAACTGAAAAAGTGCGCTCGCTATTGAAGTTCCTCTTCTTCGTCTAATGTCACTCGCTAGGTCATTGCCTCCCCTTGACCCAGGAGATCTTCCCAAGCCTTACATTGAGCTTGCGGACTCGCGGCAAGCGGGTCCTTCCCGGGTCCGTGACCTAGATGTCGAACAGGCGGAGCAGGCAACTTCCTCTCGCGCTGTCCCCGCCTCGCCGCCCGCACCGCCAGAACTTACAAAGTCAGGAAAATCATTGACGAAAAAGGAAAAGAAGGCGGTGCGTATCCTCGCCCATTCTCGTGGAGATGCATTGCTAAAGTCCAATACAGTTGAAGAACAAAACTACAGGGCCGGACTGGTACGATCTCCCGGCTCCTGCAGAGGCGGATCTTCCGAGACTGTACCGTGAATACGAAGCGCTTCGGCTGCGAAATCAGTTAGACCCGAAACGTTTCTACAGGAAGGACGAGGGAGAAGGGAAAGGTATCAAGGGCCTGCCTAAACATTTCGCGGTATGCTTTTCTCTCCGTAGGAATTCCATCTCGATCTCACATGCACTTAGATTGGTACTATTGTTACATCACCATCGCCGTTCGGCGGCCCGAGTGCAGAGAACCTTAGCAGGGCCAACAGGAAGCGCACCTTGGTGGACGAACTGGTGGAAGATGCGGAGGCGAAGAGCTACGCCAAAAAGAAGTTCAAGGAGCTACAGACCGTGCGCTCAGCCAAAGGGCGGGGAACCTTGGCCAACAAGAAAGCGCTACGGAAACCGAAGTGGTAGCATTATGCATTCCGCGCTGCTGTGTATCGTCCCTCGTCCACATCAGCAGCCACTCTATACGGTAGAACAGGTCTCGGACCAATATTCAGAGACGCGCTGAAAGCTTCTCAATATCCTCTCTTGCGTAGGGGTATGGGAACAATATGGATGTGTACAACATATAAGTTACAAGAGACCTTGTTGTCGACAGAAGAACTCCTGTTTCACCGACTTGAGGCCAGTAAGGTAAGGCTTTCCACCACACACAGTAGTGGGGAAGCATGACTCCGCTCACTTTCGACTTTCGGAGAACGAAATTCTCTGAGGTCCGATAGGACGCGTCTTGACAATGAGAGGAGGGTTTGTTTGTAAGCGTCAGTAAGCGCTCCTCTACCAACGACCACGATGAGCTACCCTCCAGGAATGCCCTACCCTCCCGGCATGGGCGGTATGCCGCCGCACCCACCAGGGATGCCAGGGATGCCTCCCCCACCTCCCGGAATGCCGCCTCCTCCCGGCCTTAACCAGCCTTCGGGCTCGAGGATGCCTCCTGAAGTGCTCGCGCAAAAGTCCCAGAAGTGGATTCAGATGCAGAGGAAGAGATATGGCGAGAAGCGAAAAGGGGGCTATGTGGACATGGGAAAGCAGGTGCGTCCCACAGTATGGATGAAAGCGTGCAAGCGTGCTAACTTATATCGCAAGGATCTGCCGCCTGAGCACGTCCGTAAAATTATCAAGGACCACGGTGACATGAGCAACCGAAAGTTCAGGAACGACAAACGCGTTCATCTGGGTGCATTGAAGTACGTTCCACACGCCGTGATGAAGCTGCTCGAAAACATCCCTTACCCCTGGGAGCAAGTACGCGAGGTCCCCGTGCTTTACCACATCACTGGGGCTATCACGTTCGTAAACGAGATTCCGCGAGTCATTGAACCCGTCTACCACGCACAATGGAGCAGCATGTGGCTAGCAATGCGGAGGGAAAAGCGCGACCGTCGACACTTCAAGCGCATGCGGTTCCCGCCATTTGATGATGAAGAGCCGCCCCTTGACTATGGCGACAACGTCCTGGACGTGGAGCCTCTCGAGGCCATTCAGTTGGAACTCGATGAGGAGGAGGACTCCGCGATACACGAATGGTTCTACGACCCGAAGCCGCTTGTCGGTACCCCGCACGTCAACGGGTCGTCTTACAGGTATTGGAACCTGACGTTGCCTGTCATGGCGAACTTGTACCGTCTCGGTCGGACACTCTTGTCGGATCACACAGACGGCAACTCGAGCTACCTGTTCGACAAGAAGTCGTTTTTCACTGCGAAAGCGCTCAACATGGCGATTCCCGGCGGCCCGAAATTCGAGCCTCTGTATAGAGACATGGACAGCTTCGATGAGGACTGGAACGAGTTCAACGACATCAACAAAGTCATCATTCGACAGCAAATCCGGACTGAGTACAAGGTCGCTTTCCCCCATCTGTATAACTCCCTCCCTCGTTCCGTCCACATATCTCTGTATCACACACCGAAGAACGTCTACATTCGCACCGATGACCCTGACCTGCCCGCGTTCTATTTCGACCCTCTCATCAATCCTATCTCGCTGCGTGGCTTTACACCGAAGAATGCGCCATTCGTACCCCATGAGGACGCGATCTTCGGCCCCAACGATGCTGAGGACGACGACTTCGAGCTCCCTGACGAGGTCGAGCCTTTCCTCGAGGACAAGCCGCTGGAGAGCGATCTCACGGCGGATGCTATCGCGCTCTGGTGGGCGCCCGATCCGTACAGTCGCCGCTCAGGGCGTATGCGCCGAGCGCAGGATATCCCGCTCGTGAAGGACTGGTATCTTGAGCACTGCCCTCCTAACCAGGCGGTCAAGGTTCGCGTGTCGTATCAGAAGCTACTTAAGTGCTACGTCTTGAACGAGCTCAAGACACGCCCGGAGAAGGCCATGTCGAAGAAGAACCTGTTCAAACAGCTGAAGGCGACCAAGTTTTTCCAGACCACGCGGTTAGACTGGGTCGAGGCGGGTTTGCAGGTCTGCAGGCAGGGCTACAACATGCTCAACTTGCTCATCCACCGAAAGGTACATTGTCTCGGGAAGCATGGTTAGCGTGGTCACTGACGCACTTTATCAGAACTTGAACTACCTCCACCTCGACTACAACATGAACTTGAAGCGGTGAAGACGCTCACGACCAAGGAGCGTAAGAAGTCGCGATTCGGCAATGCCTTCCATCTCTGCCGTGAAATCCTTCGTCTCACGAAGTTGGTGGTCGACGCGCACGTCCAATTCCGTCTCGGCAACGTCGATGCATTCCAGCTCGCGGATGCGTTGCAGTACATCTTCGCGCACATTGGTGCCCTTACGGGTATGTACCGTTACAAGTACAAGGTCAGTCTTCCTCCATCTTAGGGCAAGTATCTCTCATGCTGACCCCTTGCGCGTTCTAGTTGATGCGTCAGGTACGAATGACCAAGGACCTCAAGCACTTGATCTACTACCGTTTCAACACCGGTCCTGTCGGCAAAGGTCCTGGTGTCGGGTTCTGGGCCCCCGGCTGGCGTGTCTGGCTATTCTTCATGCGTGGTATCGTTCCTTTGCTCGAGCGCTGGCTTGGAATCTGCTCGCGCGTCAGTTTGAGGGTCGTAACAGCAAGGGCATCGCGAAGACAGTCACGAAGCAGCGTGTCGAGTCGCACTATGACCTTGAGCTTCGTGCGGCGGTCATGCACGACATTCTCGACATGATGCCAGAGTCGATCAAGCAGAACAAGTCGAAGACCATCCTCCAGCATCTGTCGGAGGCCTGGCGCTGCTGGAAGGCGAACAGTAAGTCGCTGCTTGACATGAACTCGCGATAGGTATCTGATGTTGGATCCAGTCCCTTGGAAGGTGCCCGGAATGCCGACGGCCATCGAAAACATCATCCTTCGTTATATCAAGAGCAAGGCCGACTGGTGGACGTCTGTCGCTCACTACAATCGTGAGCGTATCCGGCGTGGCGCGACCGTCGACAAGGCCGTCGTCAAGAAGAACCTCGGTCGTCTCACTCGCCTGTATCTCAAGGCTGAGCAGGAGAGACAGCACGGGTACCTCAAGGACGGTCCGTACATCAGTGCTGAGGAGGCCGTTGCCATCTATACTGCCACCGTGCACTGGCTCGAGAGCCGGAAGTTCTCGCCCATCCCCTTCCCGCCGCTTAACTACAAGCACGATACCAAGCTTCTGGTGCTCGCGCTCGAGAAGCTCAAGGAGGCGTATTCGGTTAAGGGCCGCTTGAACCAGTCGCAACGCGAGGAGTTGGCGCTCATTGAGCAGGCGTACGACAACCCGCATGAATGCTTGTCGCGTATCAAGCGTTTGCTGCTCACACAGCGTGCATTCAAGGAATCTGGCATCGAGTTCTTCGACACCTACGACAAACTCATTCCTTGCTACGACATCGAGCCCGTAGAGAAGATCACGGACGCCTACCTCGATCAGTTCCTGTTCTTCGAGGCCGACAAGCGTGGTCTGTTCCCCTCCTGGATCAAACCCGCCGACACTGAGCCGCCGCCGCTTCTCGTCTACAAGTGGTGCCAAGGCATCAACAACTTGACCGACATCTGGGAGACGGGCGAGGGCGAATGCGATGTGCTCATGGAGACGGTGCTGTCCAAGGTGTACGAGAAGATTGATTTGACGCTGCTCAACCGGTTGTTGCGTCTCATTCTGGACCATAACTTGGCAGATTATATCACGCGAAGAACAACACTGTCTTGACGTACAAGGGTGAGTATTAAGTTTATTGTCATCGAACTAGCATTGACTTGCACGATAGATATGGCGCATACAAACGCCTACGGTCTGATCCGTGGTCTCCAATTTTCAGCCTTCGTCTTCCAGTACTACGGCCTGGTCCTCGACCTGCTCATCCTGGGTCTTCAACGCGCCAGCGAGATGGCGGGACCACCGCAGATGCCGAACAACTTCCTGCAATACCGCGACTCCGCCACCGAGACGCGTCATCCGATCCGTCTCTACTCGCGTTACGTCGATCGCATCCACATTTTGTTCCGCTTCACGGCCGAAGAGTCGCGAGACCTCATCCAGCGGTATCTCAGTGCGAACCCTGACCCGACGAACAACAACGTCATCGGGTACAAAAACAAGAGGTGTTGGCCTCGAGACTGTCGTATGCGCCTGATCAAGCACGACGTCAACCTCGGCAGAGCGGTCTTCTGGAATGTCAAGCAGAGTCTGCCCCGGTCGCTCACCACAATCGAGTGGGAAGACACTTTCGTCAGCGTGTTCTCTAAGGACAACCCGCAACTCTTATTCTCGATGTGTGGGTTTGAAGTTCGCATCCTGCCCAAGATCAGGACTATGGGTGGCGAACAGTTCTCGCTGAAGGATGCCGTATGGAACCTTACCAATGAGCAGACGAAGGAGCGTACTGCCCAGGCGTTCCTGCGCGTATCAGATGAAGGTTTGTCAATCGCTACTTCCCTCAAACTGCTTACTGATGTTGGTTCACGACAGGCGTCCAGCAGTTCAACAACCGAATTCGTCAGGTCTTGATGAGCTCGGGCTCGACGACGTTCTCCAAGATCGTCAACAAGTGGAACACCGCCCTCATTGGTCTGATGACGTACTACCGTGAGGCCGTCATCCACACGAACGAGCTGTTGGATTCCCTCGTCAAGGCCGAGAACAAGATCCAGACGCGTGTCAAGATCGGCTTGAACTCCAAGATGCCGTCGCGTTTCCCTCCGGTCGTCTTCTATACACCGAAAGAATTGGGTGGTCTCGGCATGTTGTCGATGGGTCACGTTCTCATGAGCGATCTTCGGTGGTCGAAGCAGACAGACGTCGGGGTCACCCACTTCCGTGCCGGTATGTCACACGAGGAGGACCAGCTGATTCCCAACCTCTACCGCTACCTCCAGCCTTGGGAAGCAGAGTTCTTGGACTCAGCTCGCGTCTGGTCGGAATACTCCATGAAGCGAAGGAGGCAAACGCCCAGAATCGCCGTCTGACGCTCGAGGATCTTGAGGACAGCTGGGATCGCGGTATCCCGCGTATCAACACGCTCTTCCAGAAGGATCGGCATACGCTTGCGTACGATCGTGGTTGGCGTGTGCGTACCGACTGGAAACAATACCAGCTGCTCAAGCACAACCCTTTCTGGTGGACGTCTCAGCGCCACGACGGCAAGCTATGGCAGCTCAACAACTACCGAGTCGATGTCATTGCTGCTCTGGGAGGTGTCGAAGGCATCCTTGAGCATACTCTTTTCAAGGGCACGTACTTTCCGACGTGGGAGGGATTGTTCTGGGAGAAGGCGTCTGGGTTCGAGGAGTCGATGCGGTACAAGAAGCTCACGAACGCGCAGAGGTCAGGTCTGAATCAAATCCCGAACCGTCGATTCACGCTGTGGTGGAGCCCTACGATCAACCGCGCCAACGTCTACGTCGGTTTCCAGGTTCAACTCGACTTGACGGGCATCTTCATGCACGGTAAGATTCCGACCCTGAAGATCAGCTTGATCCAGATCTTCCGTGCCCATCTTTGGCAGAAGATTCACGAGAGCGTTGTCATGGACTTGTGCCAAGTGTTCGACCAGGAGCTCGAGCCGTTGCAGATCGAAACCGTTCAGAAGGAGACTATCCACCCGCGTAAGAGTTACAAGATGAACTCGTCTTGCGCAGACATCCTCCTCTTCTCCGCCTACAAGTGGAACATCTCCCGGCCTTCGCTCGTTACTGATAGCAAGGATGTTCTCGACGGCACGACCAGCAACAAGTACTGGATTGACGTTCAACTTCGTTGGGGAGACTTCGACACGCACGACATCGAGCGATACACCCGCGCGAAGTTCCTGGATTACATCTCCGACTCTATGAGCATCTATCCCTCGCCAACAGGTGTCATGATCGGCATGGACCTGGCTTACAACCTTTGGTCGGCGTACGGCAATTGGTTCCCGGGCATGAAGCCGCTCATCCAGCAGGCAATGGCCAAGATCATGAAGGCCAACCCGGCGTGCCACGTCTTGCGCGAGCGTATCCGCAAGGGTCTCCAGCTCTACTCGTCCGAGCCGACGGAACCGTATCTCAACAGCCAGAACTACTCAGAGTTGTTTTCGAACCAGATCATCTGTAAGTGTGATTTCACATGGATGATTTACAACAGCAGCGTCTCACATTCGCCTTAGGGTTCGTTGACGACACGAACGTATACCGTGTGACGATCCACAAGACGTTCGAGGGTAATTTGACGACTAAGCCTATCAGTAAGTCTCGCGTTACGTTGGACGAGATTCTTAACTTATTCCTGTCGTAGACGGCGCAATCTTCATCTTTAACCCTCGCTCTGGTCAGCTCTTCTTGAAGATCATCCACACCAGTGTATGGGCAGGTCAGAAGCGTTTGGGCCAGCTGGCCAAGTGGAAGACCGCCGAAGAAGTAGCAGCGCTCGTCCGTTCCTTGCCTGTGGAAGAGCAGCCCAAGCAGGTCATTGTGACCCGTAAGGGCATGTTGGATCCCCTCGAGGTCCACTTACTCGATTTCCCGAACATCGTCATCAAGGGATCAGAGTTGCAGCTGCCGTTCCAGGCTTGCATGAAGATGGAGAAATTCGGTGATTTGATCCTACGGGCGACACAGCCGCAGATGGTGCTGTTCAATCTGTATGACGACTGGCTGAAGTCCATTTCGAGCTACACGGCCTTCTCCCGCCTCATCCTTCTACTCCGTGGGCTCCACGTCAATAACGAGAAGGCCAAGATCGTCCTGCGGCCGGACAAAAACACCGTCACGGAGCCACATTTCGTATGGCCATCTCTTAGCGACGAGGAGTGGATTAAGGTCGAAGTTGCCCTCAAGGACCTCATTCTGGCCGACTTCGGCAAGCGGAACAGTGTGAACATCGCCTCCCTCACGGCCAGCGAAATTCGTGATATCATCTTGGGTCAGGAGATCGCAGCACCGTCCGTGCAGCGGCAGCAGATGGCGGAGCTCGAGAAGAGCTCTGAGGCGCAGAGCCAAGTCACAGCGGTGCAGACGCAGACGACCAATATCCACGGTGATGCTATCCAGACTGTGACTACGACAAATTACGAGCAGCAGGTGTTCAGTAGCAAGTCCGACTGGCGTGTACGTGCAATTTCTGCTACCCATCTACCGCTTCGTCTCCAGCACATCTACGTCTCCAACGACGATGTCCGAGACGATGCTGGGTCGTTCACCTACGTCTTGCCGAAGAACATCCTCCGTGCCTTTGTCACCGCTGCCGACCTGCGCACTCAGGTCGCCGCGTTCCTGTACGGCGTCTCTCCGCCAGACAACAAGCAGGTCAAGGAGATCAAAGCCGTGGCATGGGTCCCGCAGCGAGGCAATAACAACAGTGTCGAGTTGCCATCGCAGTTGCCGAAGGACGACTTCTTGCTCAAGGACCTCGAACCGCTCGGATGGATCAAGACTCAGGCTCTCGAGCTGCCGCACTTGTCGCCGACGGACGTCACCACGCAGGCGAAGTTGATGGCCGAGCATCCTGAATGGGGCTCGTCGTCAATATGCTTGACCAGCGCGTTCACGCCGGGTTCCGTATCGTTGTCTGCGCATTCGCTCTCAGTCGCAGGGTTTGAGTGGGGCCGGAAGAACGCCGACACGTCGCCCAACCCACAGGTTAGTCGTCATATAATTCATTAGCCGCAATCCATACTGACTGTACTGCAATACGCAGGGCTTCAACCCGAACATGTCTGAGCGAGTGCAGCTTCTACTCTCAGACCGTGTATTAGGCATGACGCTCGTGCCCGAGGGCCGCGTATGGAACTACGGTATCGGGCTGACGCAGCTATGGTCGCCGTCGATGCACTACTCGATGACGCTCGACACGCCTCTGCTGTTCTGGGCCGAGGAACACCGCCCGGCCGCGTTCCTGTCGTTCGCCAACCTCGAGACGGGAGATGATAGTGCTGACCTGGAGAATAGTCTTGCGTGATCTATCGGACTGCTTGTGGACTCGTCGCTGTACCCTTACTATCTGTCGCATGCATTGCTCTGATTACGATTGTATTGTTATGAAGGAATAATGACAGCTTGTAATCTCAATGATACTATACATGTGTGCCGCGATCCCAGGTGAAAGAAGAACAAGCAAATAACTGAACAGAGCACGAACAGATCCGACCAAGATCACACAAGAAAATGAAGCATATATCTACGTAGAGTGCAAGTTGATTAAAGAAACAGCTGACGTTCGCGACGAAAGCGATAGGGAGCCGTGTCGATGGCCAGCGTCGCCCGCGGCGTCGGCCGTCGAGGGTCTCGGTTTGTCCTTCTCTGACGAGTCGTCGCTCCCGTTATCCGGAAACCGCGATATCCTCCGCGACCCGCGCCGCGGCGGGGGCGAGAGCGACGTCACGCCGTGCTCGTGGTCGTCCGCCGCAAAGGTGTGCGGCGAGAATGCGCTGCCCAGAGGCAGATGGGGCATTGGGGGCATCGACGCGGAGGAGACAAAGCTGGGGTCATTTTGAAGGGAGGGTTGCGCGATCGGCTCGCCGATGGGTGTGCTCGGAACGGAGTAGGGGTTGACAGTGGATGGGGTCGGCGACGGCGGCGGGAGGTTGAGAGGGAGCGGGGCAACCTGGGAGGGCGCGCTGAGCATGCGTATGCGCTGCTTGAAGGCGGCTGCGCGGGACTGCGGTTGCGGATTCGGCTGGGGTGTAGGTGTGGTGTTGGAATGTTGTGCGGAGGCGAAAGAGGTTGAATGTGCTTCCGGCGTTGGGGGCAAGGAAGCGTTAGGTGGTGGAAACGGGGGAGCAGGGCCAGAGCCGGAGATGCTCGCTCCCGGAGACGCAGGAATAGGCGTGAGCGGACTCGCGTTGCTCAAGCTCCGGCGGTGACCGTAACCACGGTACGTCGGCTCGTCGGGGCACGGAGGCAGGCTGGACGAGGGCGGGACGCTGGGCGGGGACAATGACAAACGGCGTAGGGCGAGCGACTCGCGGAACGACGTCTTGTGAGATGGCGCAGAGCTCGGCGACTTCGGCGGCGAGTCAGACTCGGTGGACGCAGGTGTGGGCGGCAGAGCCGTGAGCGGTGCGGGGCGCTGGGGGGGAGGCATCGACGCACGGTGGGACGAGCGCGGGCGATGCCCCAGGAAGCTTCCGCCATTACTTGTCGTCGCACGCGAGTGGGACGTGCTCACGCTGCTAAAGCTCCGTGCGGACGAGCTCGATGCGCGCCGCGAGAAATCACGTAGGTTGAGCACGAAGCTCTGGGGGCTGGCGCTGCTTAATGGGGACGTATCACGCCGTGACGATTCGCGAAGGTTGAAGACGAAGCTCTGGGGGCTGTCGTTGCTGACGCTCTGTGCTGATGATTCTGCAGCATATGGATGGCGAGGGAGCGATGATATTGACCTTGGCGAGCCATGCGTAGAGGGAGGTGCAGGCGGCGCGGGTAGGGCACCCTCTGGAGGCGTCAACCGGTGTGGTAGTATGCTCTGCCGGGACCAGCGTTTCGCATTGATAGAACCGTTGGCGTTCCCGTTCACGTGTCCATTTGAGTGTCCCGCCTCGGACGACGCATGCCGCTCATTCGACGCGTACGACGCATATGATGAGACTGATGACAGGGACGTCCGTGGCTTGCCCTCCGCTTGACCGCCGGAGCTGCCCGGACGTGAGCTCGGAGCAGGCGGTGGATGCGAAGCGAACAGCATGCTCATGCCCGCGGCACGCAGTCCGAAGCTCTCCGCCGTGCTTCCGTTCGCGTGCGTGTATGCGGTACCCGCGATCGTGTCAGGTCGGGGCCGCGCGCCCATGGGAGTGCTCCCGATGGTGTACCCGCGCCGTCTCGGCGGTGGCTGGAGGGGCGGGGGTGTCGTCGCCGGGGCAGGCGTAGCACGCAACGTCGCCATTGAGAGCGGGGAGCGTCCGCGGAGCAGCGCGCTCACGTCCGTCCCGCCGCTGGCTGGTCTGAACTCGATCAGATCCAGATCCTTGTCTTGTAAAATCTTGCGGTCCAAGTGCGGATGTGGCTGCACGAGCGGGATCTCTGTCTGGCGCGGAGTCGCAGGTACTGACGCAGGGACCATACCCGCACTCATCGAGCTTACAGGCGATATCGGGCGCTCACTCGCGACGCTCTGCGATCTGAGCATGCCAAGCAGGCTCGTGCCCACGCGGCCGAACGAGTCTTCATGCTGACTCCCCGAGTCTTCGCTGTCAACGCGTGTGCTCGCCATCGACGGGGACCGCGGGCGGCTGCCAGGGCTTGAGAACAGACCGCGCAGTGCAGAGACGGCGCCCGAGGGCGAGCGCGTGCCTGCTGCACTTGTTGAGCGCTGGCTCACGGGCGCGCTCGCAATCTCCGGGCTGAAAGTCGACGACGTCGGGGACGAGAGCATGCCTTGCGCGCGCATGCTCAACATCACGTCCATATCTCCGCGTGGCTCGACCCCGCCGGGGCTGTGCGCCATCAGACCAAGGCCCGCGCGGAAAGAGCTATGGGACGTGTCAGTGGAGCAGCGGGGAGTGCAAGGACGAGTGGGCGTACCGTTGGCTAAGCACGGCCTGCTTGATAACGGCAATCCATTCCTGGGCTTGCGCAGAGTCCGCCATGTGCAATGCCATATCCATACCAGCGCCGTCGGGGCGGCCGACACGTACCACGCCACGCCGACCGCCGACATCCTCGTCGGCGACGAACACGACGGTATCCACGCCTACGGGGAGGCGTTCCAGCTCGCGTTCGTCAGATACACCCGTCTTGAATACGTGCAAACATGCGCTGCCCTGTGCGGCGCTCGTCAGCACGAGCACACGATACTTCCACTGGCGTGCGAGGGTAAGCTTGAGGAATGATGGTGGCGGGTAGTGTTTTGCCATTCGCGCCTGGAGCTGCACAAACGATTCCAAAGCAGAGCGCGTCGACGGGAAGCCAGGAAGCTCGGCGGACGGAGCGGGAGTGGGCGTCGAGGAGCCTGCACGCGTGTCCTCTGGAACGTCCGGTTCGGAGAGGGAGCGCTCATCTGCGAGCAGGACGGGGTCGAGGCCGATAGACTGTGCGGCGGCGTCGCGCAGACGGTCCCGCTCTTCGTCGTCGTCGTCCTTGCGCGGCGCGGAAATCTCGATGACCTCGGAGAACACGAAGGGAGATGGCTGGACAGGTGTCGGCGGTTTCTTGCCCTTGTGCTTCGCCCGGACGAAGGAGAGGCCAGACGCCATGAGCAAGCTTCCGCGGGCCCGCCTAGGGAGCATTGCAAGGGGCACAGACGCAGGGGGTGGCGAGGCAGAGCCCATGCTTGCGTTGTCTGGCTCGTAGGTGACGAAGGAGCCAGAGCCGGTAGGGTGGGCCGTAAAGGGGTCAGCGGTGGCGGGTAGGGAAGCGGTGCGGGGGCGAGGCGGGGCAGCGAGTTCATCGAGGGTGGGGAGAACGAGGGGGCGGGAGACAGAGGGGGACGTGGGGCGGGACATGGAGGAGCACAAGGATGGCAGGGAGAATTGCGGCGCCAGAAGGACAAGGTGATGATGATCACGGCGAGTTGCCGGCGGTCAGAGCATCTGCGAGGAAGACAAGGAAGACCAGCGCCGTCGACGGCGGGGCGGGAAGGGCACAACGGGCTCGAGAGCGTCGCAGCCAGCGACGACGACGACGAGGACAGCGACGAGGAGACGACGACAAGCTATCGTCCTGGCCCAGCGCGTCCTCGCTTCCCGATCCACCGCCAGATCCCCACGTGGCTTCAATTCCGCCCCCGGCGCCTCCCCGCACTTCATTTTGCCCTCCGTTCCGCCCTCCCCTTCGCACCAGCCCTCTCCTTCCGTCCCCCAGCAGCGTCTAACTCGCTTCGCTACTCGCTGTGAGAGCCTCGCAGCCGGTCAATTAAATCAGGAACCACCTCTGATCGTCACCCGCTCGGATACGAGTCGACGCTGCCCTACGCTGCCATTTGCGCGGCAAGGAACAAGCGTGATTAATTGTGAGTCTCCTTTTGGCCCCCTTCCGCCTTTATAACCGAGATGGGCGCACGCCGGACAATTCAAGTGGGCGAGCTAGAGACATCTAGGCTTTTCACGGTGCAAACCTGCGTCGTTCGCTCTTCGTCTCACTCATCCACGATGCAAGCACATTTAATCGTTCATAGTCACTCATCGCCTGAGGAGGGCTCGTCGCCGCCGGCGAGCAGTGTCCTGTTTAGATCTCCGGCTTCGCGCGGACAGGCGGGTGCTCGGCGGATGCAAATGAGGATGACACAGGACCCAGACGCCGGCGAGGACAGGGTGTACAGGTCCCTTCGAATTTTCTTGGGATGTCTTGCCGCCACGAGACTGTATGAGGCCGCAAACCGGATCCAGAGGCCTTGCACACCGTGTATTATGGAAATAATGCCAACGTAGACGGCGCAGGCACAGACAGTTGAGCTGTCCCCATTGAGCATGACGTCTCCGTCGGTTACACTCAGACCTTCTCGGCGAAGCGACAAGCAGCCACCTTCGTCTTCTGTCTTCTAATTTTTCATGCCGGCGAATTGTAAACGGTTCAATCGCGACGCGCTGAGTCGGGCCTTGAGCTTGAACCCACAGCATTGATGATTCCGTCCTTGGCCTCTTTACTTCTCGAGTGTACCCGTGTTCCGATGGCACCAGGATTATGATCTATGCACAGTCAGACGACACCCCCTGTCAGTGACGACCTACGTAGTCATCCATCCAATACATGTACTGCGAAGACGGGTTGCCAGAGGTGTGTTTGTTTCTGGGCCGTCATACACCCCTGCCAGAGGTACTCGGCAGGTACTGAGTCTGGCTAGTTCAGGTTATTCGGTCAGTTGAGAACCATGCAGTCAATTCTCGGGTTGCATAACCCCACAGCAGGTACGTGAATAGATACCTGTGAACCACCGAAAATAAGTACTGGCTGCCAGTGAACGTACTGTTTGTACCATCAGGTGGGGATGGATGCCATATACGACCATCCTCCATCAAGAGGTCGCGTTTAGAATCTCCCTACGGGAGACTGGTAAGTAGTGAGCACTAGTACTGTAGTGGAGATCTTGAGATGCGGCATCAACACAGTCTTTTCATTGCATTAATGGGGTAGTGGTAACCTGGGTCGTTGCCATCGACCCGCCGGGGTTCGATTCCCCCTTAATGCATGGAGGACTCTAAGAATGTTTTGTGATTCTACTCGCAATCTGAGTTGCCCCATGGTCTAGGTTGTCGTTCGACGTCACTGTGATTTTTATCTCCGAAATTTACACAAGTCTTCCACAGACCTCAAACGCAACCTCTTTGAGTAGGATAACTCAATACATCGACTTGTTGAAGGAGGTCGTGCGTGTGGTGGAGTGGGATGGCCAGGACCTCCACGCGCTTATACTAAGGACTGGCCTAAGGTGTCCCAAGGCCTCAGGATGACATTGACTCCGGCTCGGACAGCGATAGTTACTTGTAACTCTGGTTGTGCCGCAACGTACTATGTAACGTTTACTATACGTACTGACGGCTTACACGAATGAGAATGCATGCGCAGTGAGCCAACGCCTCAGGCTAGCGCCATTGCGTAGGTAAGTGCTGAGTAGAATTAGATGCATGGGCGGATCGATTGAGCAGGGCATGGACTGCGCAGTCAAGTTATGCAGTTTCAAGTGGGTGTGACTCTCCGGCGTTTGGTCCCGTTTGGTATGTGTCACAGTCGAGCCCACAGACGTTAATCATCTCCCTTAGAAGACCGTCCTCTCCCCACTCAAAGAGGTCTTCTTTAGGGTCTGCCTAGGGGAGACTAAATCATCTCAGAGACCTCGACGACAACTGTACGGTACCAAGTGTTGAGTTTCCATGCAATATCTATTCGGAATCTAACTCATCCCGGTGCTTCAGGTTACGCGCAATGGACGTGAACACTCCAATGACCCGCCAAGTGCGCCTGGATCCTCCATCGCAAACTATTCAGACAATCCACGACGACATCACGTACCATACCCAGTGCATCAGCGACCTCAAGGCCCGCCTGAACACCTTCGTGCCCATCGCTAGGCTTCCCCCGGAGGTCCCCAGCGAGGTGTTCTTACAGACAGTAGCGGCGCGTACGACCTACGACGCGCGCATCGGCAGGCAGAGCGCCCTACATCCGTACCACTGGCTCCGAGCGACTCAAGTCTGCAGGCACTGGCGAGCCGTCGCGCTCAGCTGCACACCGCTCTGGAGCCACCTCAAAGTGACGGCGCGGTGTGGATCCCTGCCGATCCCCCTGTTTCTGGAGCGGGCCCGGAAGGCACCGCTCGTCGTATCGGTGGTGTGGGATTCAATGGATGCTGATCGGCGGTTTCGTCCTGGCTACTCGGTGGAGGGCCAAAACAGGGTCGCGAATCTGATCCTGTCGCATTTGCCACGGATAGGCGGGTTGTCGTTCACTCTGCTGGGGCTTCTGCCTGACTACGCGGACGTCTTGGACCGACTGGGCGGATCCGCTCCCCTGCTCGAGTCGCTGTCCATTCATTGCGAACACGAAAGCGTGTCACCCGATAAAGCCCTCCGCCTGATGCACCGTCTCGAGACCACGAATCTACGACGTCTCCACCTTTACACGGTCCCATTGGAGTGGGGCACAATCGTGTTGCCAACACTAACCCACCTGACCCTCGGGAACAACCCCGATAGAATGCTCGCACAAAAGGCCATGGGAACAGTTCAAGACTTACTGACTGCCCTCGCACACATGTCTCTCCTGCAAGAGCTTGTCATCGAGGGGGATCTGTTGTCCGACCCTCCAAACACAGCAGAGCTACCCGTTCCCTCTATTCATGCTTTCTTTCCACACCTGCGCCGCCTGCACATCTTGGAAGGTGCAGTCAACAATTTGTTCCTCCTGAGCTACCTAGACACCCCGTCTCTCGCTGCGCTTCGAGCCTCAGGTAGCCAAGCCCTGCAGCACGAATTCTGCGCCGCCCTGGCTTCGAAGATGCACAGCTTAGGCAGGCCCCTCACGCTCGTCGTTGAGCTCTTTCGGTACGCCACCTGTGTGCGCGGATACACCCAGAATGTCGGAAACCACATCGACGATGGTGCGATGGATCAACCTGACTTGTATTTCGAGAGGAACGAGACGTCCAACTTCGATGTGCACTTCTCCCACTTGGACGGCCAAGACGGCGGTCTGGACATGTTCACGACGTTCTGTGAACTGTCTCCTATCCATGACGTTGATTCCCTGTTTCTCATCAACTTCCCCCTGCTGCATGGGCATCATGTGTGGACTGCGACGAGCCAACATATGACGAAGGTCACACAGCTCTACCTCCGACCGCCGAAGGATCACGACGTAGTCCCCCAGTGGGTGTTACTGCAAAAAGACAGAGATGATCCGGTACCGGATCGACGTGATGACGAGGGCGCTTTCGCATTGGGATACCCCTTCCCCCAACTCGGTCTCCTTACGCTGGACGGCGTATGCTTCAGGAATCCTGGAAGCCTGTTGTTGAGGATACCGCTGGATGCATTACCGATCTAGTTGAAGTTGTAATCGAACGCCGCGAAGCCGGGGCGGAGATCGGGAGGTTGCGTATATTGAACCCGAAAAATATGGAGCCCAAAGACCTCGAACGGCTAAGGGAGATTATCCGAGAAGTCGAGTGTAATGGTACTGGGCACTGAGTGAGTACTGTCGATCAGAATGTCAGCAGTAACCGACCTCTGATCAAGACTCAGACACTTGCATGCTGGGCACCCGTCCGTGACGTACTTAGTCTCATACCAAGACCCTCCACGTGAGAGGTTTTCTTGAACCTACGTGTACGCACAGCAGACCAGAAACCCGAACCTATCCGGCAGTCTGACACAGGCTCAGATGCCAGTGAACCATGTGCGTACTTACCTAGATCATTTGAACATGACATTCGCTGCCTCGGTTGCGCGTGCAAGCGTCCTGCCAATGCTTAAGCTTATTAGCGTCATGCACGCACACGCCGCCGAAGGCTCCTGGAGAATTCCTGCTGCATTCCAGCGTCAGGACGGGACGGGCGTTGCACACGAGCGAAGAGTCACAGGACGTCTGCCGACGCATTTGGCATGCGGCTGTTGTTCCAGCCACATGCCATACGCTCATGACAGGAAGAAGACACACGTCTCGCTCGATTTGTGACTGACTGCGCCCCGTCGAGCGTCCATATACCCACCGCAGGCCGTTGAAACACGTCATCGACATTATACATGGACTGATTACATACACACATGAAATGATCCTCGTCCCTGTCGTGGGTCCCGCACTGCCCCACGCCCCGATCGATTCCCATCATGGACGCAATTGTCAATCGGACGTCAAGAAGCGTCGCGACCAATGGCACTAGCAGCCCAGCGTTCCTGACCAGCACAGTAGGCCTGATCCCTCCTTCGGAGCCCCCTCGGAAAGGAACCATTAAAACGGTAGCCATCTGCGGCACAGCTGCTCGGCGGCGTCGTGAGCTTGTGTGCCGCCGAGGCGAGCGGATCAACCGTCCCTCCAGCGCCAAGCTCGCTCGAAGGGTGGCTCGGCGGGCGGTCGGTAGCAGCGTGTACGCGTCGGGTCGGCAAGCGGGGCATGTGAGGGTGCGTGATGAAGGGAAGCCATCGGATTGTGCGTAGTATGCGCCGGGACTGACGTCGAGGCGCGTCATGCGGTGACGACGAGGTACGATCGGGGACAGGGGCACTAGAGGGAGCGACGGGGAAGCGACGTAGAGTTGAGATGGCGGCTACGTCGAGTGTGCGCTTCTAGTCGACGTAGCGGTGGAGCGATGCGGAAGGAAGAAAGGATGTCGATGACATGGGGGCGGTCGACCGCGGTCCAGGGGGATAGAGAAGAGCTCGCATTGGGTGCGGGTGACGACTATAGCGTCCAAAGTAAGAAGCGCGCATGCTGTGCGTCGTCATCGTCAAGTTCGGCGGCGGAAGCGCGAGGGAAGATGGGCGCACCGGGACGGGAACATATGGCGAGAAGCGAGGAGCGCCTACGCGGGGGCGGGGATGGATGGGGCGACAGGCACGGGTGTGTTCAGGCTGCTGTGGGTATCGTCGTCGTCATCGTCGGACGACGTCTGTCCGTCGGAGGGCTGCGGCAGCCGCTTCTTCGCGGCGGTCCACAGGTCGAAGGTGTACTGGTACATCTCCTGCGCGTACCCCACGAGCGCGACTTTGGCGTCCGGGTTGTTGTAGAGCGGGAGTTCCTGCATGGGTGTGGTGGGGATGTGAGGCCCAGGTGCGAGGGCAGGCAGGTTCGGACACGGAGGAACGTGAAGGATGCTCTGGACTGCCGAGTCAGCAAGCGTTAGTGACTTATATATGTACAGAAAACACCGGCTTCGCCCGAGCTGGAACACGATGGGCGCGAAGCTCGTGCGGGCGTGCGCTTGCGGATGATTGTCTCCGTTTGTTCGGCTCGCACTCGAGGCGGCATGCTTGGCCAGAATAGGCGGATCCCCGAGGGCCGGCCATCCCGCAAACGGGGGGAATGTTGTGCTCGACACCGACGTCATAGTGAATTTTCTAGTACCTTTTCTGGGGCAGCATACGGTCGCCTGGCAGCTCGGAGGGCAGGGTGCGCGACGACTGGGGCACAGACCGGCGCCGATGGGCTGCATCGCCTGCGTCAAGGGTGTGTCGCACATCTGCTGGCTCCATGGCGGGCCCCCGGAAGCGGCGAGAGGCCTGATAGTAGGGCGGCGTGACTGGTCCGCAGATGTCCCACTCCACAGCGTGGGTTTGGGCCGCTCGAAGGGGCGGCCATTGGATGGATGCAGATAGATACTCTATTGATCCTCCATCGTGCGTCCCGCTGCTCGCGGCTCACTGGCAGCAACGGAGCACCCGCGCTCCGGAGCCAGCGCGAAGCGTGCTAATTTCGCCGAGCGCAGACTAGAATCTGCGCGGCTGAGTGCTGTTGTGAACGTCTAGGCGTGTTCGGAATGTCGCTGACGTTGAATGATATGCGGCTGAGACCCAGTCCGCTTCGGGGGACAGCCCAGAGTGGACAACTTAGGATGGCGGCAATCATTGAGCGAGAGCCTCGTCGGGGCCACACATGCAGAGCCTATCAGGACAGACTGAATGGTGCCGTACAGGCGCACGGACGCACGGCGAGCCAATAAGCAGAGTCGGCCGTAGGTCTGTCTAGGCTTTGCCGCCTCCACGAAGTGCACCCCGATAGACGTTGCGCGCGTGGGTGGATCCCCGTCGGAGGCGAGTGCAGCCTCGACTTGGCTGGTGACACGGGGATCTACCGACCTTTCGCCAGCTGCGCGCGCGAGATTAGACACCAAGCACGGTGTGCGTGGAAGCCCTTGCGGCGAAGGAGGAGGTGATAGACTCGTCGGGACATGAGAGGGCCTGGGCAAGCTGGCCCAACTGCCCCCGCCGACGTCGACGAAGCATCGCAGAGCATCGCGGGTCCAGGCGTAGCGGAACACGGGAGAAGCCAGAGTGTCCGCCGAGCGACCGGGAAGTCCCGCCGGACACCCCGGAGACCTTCCTGTTTTGGAGGCGATGGGCGCGGTCACTGGCAGTGGGCCGCCACAAGCCGCCACCGGACAAGTTCTGCAACCCGCCATGTCTGTCTTCGCTCGCAGACTCCGGCTGCCCTCCTCATGCTCATGTAGCCCGGTGCGCACGTATGCGACGCGCATCCCCGAGCGGCCGCCCTACCGCGCCCCCGACCCGCTCGTAAACAACCCGAATGCGACGTACACAAAACTCGAGGACGACCTGACCTTCATCCACCGTCCCCCGCCGACCGCCCCGTCACCGTGGTCCTACACCACGCAGCCCGCCTCCCCGCTCCTCCACAATCCCACCGCACCCGCAGACAGGCCGCTCCCGCCGCTCGTCCGGGCGGAGGCGGAGGCGGCGCACCCGCGGATGAGCGCAGAGGACATCGCGAAAATGCGTGCGCTGCGCGCGCAGGCCCCGGAGCGCTACTCCCGCGCGCGGCTCGCGAAGATGTTCAACTGCAGCACGAACTTCGTCGCGATCATGGCGCCGACGAAGATGCGCGACCGGAAGAAGATCGTCGGGCACCGGGACGAGCTGCACGAGGCCGCGCGGAGCAAGTGGGGTGTCAAGCGGTCGTATTTCGAGGAGGCGAGGAAGAAGAGGAAGGGGCTGTGGTAGGCTCTGCCCGGGGGGGTTGGGCTGGTGAGGATGTGCGCTGCGTTCTTAGAGGTGCGTGGATGAAGTCTCGCTGGAAATACTTGTCGCTGATTGCGGTTGACAAGATCTCATGTGCTGGCCGCACATTGGCGGTATATGCCTAGCCTGGGACTTGCGGTGCTTCGCGAACCGCAAGCGTCGCATAGGTGGTCCAGGATGCTTTCTAGTGGTATGATTAGGCATGCGTATAATATTGCATTCAGGCCTGATGCTGTTGGGCCCTTCGCATGCGTTATTTGATAACCTGCCGTTCGATTGTAAACTGGGAAAGTCCTGCAGCTGCGACAGCCAGCACCGTTCTGCAACTTGAATGTACACACGGACGCATTGACGTTTTCACAGGTCTGCTTTCCCTGCATTGATACATAACAGTCATGGTGAGTTTCCCCTTTTTTGTAAACTCAACCGCTCTACGGCATCGCGAATTCTCTGCTAGTTTTGGTGTTCCTGAGGACCACTGTGTGAGCACTGAGCTTGGGAGCCGCGCTGGCCCCGCACCGCACCCGTATCGTCCTGTGTCCAGGGTTCCGAGAATCGGCGCGCTCAGCCCGCTCAGTACTCAATTTTGAGCTTGAAGTCGTTCGCTCGCATCGCACCCTCGAATTGTCCTTCGGTCCGGGTGTCGAGGTGCAGGGTGGAGTCGAGATAGAAGTAGGGGGTGGTCGGCCGTGTCGCGTTTCCCGAAGGGCTAATTACTGAATTGTATCAGCCAGGGATCCACTTGCATGGCGCGTGGTACTACATACATATGTGTGTCTTGTATGACGGTCCGCCGGGATTGACTGACCCTGGATGTACTAGTGCACTATCAATCCCCGCCATGGAGATTCCGCTCGTGCGTTATGGTGTCTAGGAACTAGCTGCGATGCGTCGCCGGCGAACCAGCGCATGCGACTGGAATGTTACGACTCAGACAGTACCCCAGTGAGCCACCCAATCACGTTCGGTTCCCATAGCCGTGGCGTACTCACCAGGTACTCACCACCCAGTGACTCGCAGCGAATGGAGCCTCGGAGCCTTCTGATACTCCGGGCGTCCCCCCGACGTCATGCGGCAGGGACCGCACCGCACATTTGTCTGATAGTCTAAGTACTTACGCTCAGCGTGCGCACGGCGCTGAGCTGTGGTGCGCTCAACGTCCGGTGCGGACGTATCCGGCCTGCTCGCGGGAAGGCCCTTCCGTAAGTGCATGTCGTGCTCGTGCACCTTTAACGATATGTTATAGCCACTTACGTGACCGCGCGTTCTTCCTTCAGGTGTCCGGAATTCCAGTGCCACAGACGCTACAGAATGTAGACGCCGCATGTAAGCTCGCTTTTGCTGCCCACATCATACCTTAGAGGTCGAGACTGAGACCCGGAGCTAGTCTTCCCTAGGCAGACCCTGGGCAGACCCTGAAGAAGACCTCTTTTACGGAGGGGAGGGCTAACCCGGATCGTGCGTCACTGGGCGACGTATAACAGATGTCGGGGTCTAACGCCTCCCTCTCCAAGCTTCTCTCGGGGCCGTCGGGCTCCAGTGCGATCAAGTTCCTGTTGGTTCCTGGGATGCGGGGAGACAGCGGCATGCCTGGTTCCTGTCGACTCCACCCGTTCATCCCGCTTAGACTCGAGTGTCGCAACTGCACGCATCGACTCGTTGGGACCTCGGGATGCCCGCTGCTTGGATCACACCACCGGACAGACGGGCGCGGTTGGAATGTTCCGAGACGCACGGTTGTCCGCATTGAAGTCGCTCGAGTCGTATCCCTCCGAAAATAACATGTCGATCTAGGTCTCTAGACTCACTGCGAGTTGCTGCTCGTGGGGTCAACGACTCAACATCAGCTCCGTCTTACGATGTTTCTGGTAATCACATTCAAAATCCGGTTTGCGCGATGTGGCAAATTATTGCTTGCGCGCGGTTGTTGCTGAGTACTTACCATGGCGAGTATTGCGACCGGTACTGGTAAAGTGCATACAAAATGTAGTAGCTGGAACGATATATCGAGGGCAACTTAACGCATCGTATTGAATCTGGGGACCGTACTAGTACATCGCCCGGCACAGGGTACCTTCAGGTTCCGTGGCAAGTACATAGCGCGCGGCTTTTATCATTTGCGCAAATGCCAGTGGCAGTGGTGGCGTGAGTGGCTGAGATCGACTCCCGCCGGCCCGTGGTATTTGACGTACAAACCCAGCCTCGGCGGCGCCACATACTCGCCAGGCGATTGCAGACGAAATAACCCGCTTTTCACTACCTCGTCGACCTCAAATCGCGTTTGAACTGCCTCGCACCCATATCTGAGCTCCCTACGGAAATCCTCTCCGAGGTCTTTTTGTATACGGCTGCCGTCGACGGCAGTGATGCATATTACAGCATGTGGTCGACTGAGACACCCTATGACTGGATATGCGTGTCCCATGTCTGCAAGCACTGGCGCTCCGTGGCACTGAACTGCCCTGCCCTCTGGTGCAACTTGACGGTGATGCGGCGCGAGTGGACGGCGGAGGTACTGGCACGGTCCAAGAAGGCACCCCTGTACGTGACCATGACTTCCCCGGTGACAGGCATATCGATGCTTGAACTCTTGCGAGGCTCGTTGCCCGAAGACTCGGAGGAGACAGTGGCGTTGGTGTTATCGCACCTGGCCCATATGCGCTCCTTGTCCGTCACTGTCAAACACCCGTTCATGAACAGGACGTTGCAATTGCTGGACGGACCGGTTCCGCTTCTCGAATCGTTGACCATCCGGTGCGAATATACCGAACACGTGTCCTCCGCCGAGCACGACTATATCCACCCACTACTGCACCGTGCTGGGGCCCACCGTCTCCGGCGCCTTGAGCTGCACGATCTTTGTTTGCAATGGAACCAATTTCTGTTGCCGCAACTGACGCATTTGACTCACTTGACCATCACCTCCGTACAACAACGATACACATCACTTGTCGACGTGCAGACTATGCTCGATGTCCTCTCCCAGATGAGCCTTCTCGAGGAGTTTGTTATGGAGACATCGCTAACTGCACCGGTCGACCGAACAGTGGTCCCGAAGGCTTCGACCCGAGCGTCTTTGCCATATCTACGACATCTACGTGTCCGGGAAACTCCATCCAATTGCGCCTGCCTCCTCAAGTATTTGGAGACCCCTTCGCTGTCGCGCCTTTCTCTGCAATTACAAGGGGACTCAATGCCACTTGGTGCTGCACTCCTCACTGCTGTGGCGACCAAGATGGCTAGCTTGGGGACTCTCTTGACTCCCCATGCTAACTTCTCCGGCCATTTGTCAAAATGCGTCCACCTTGAAAGCATATCAAAAAGAAATTGACCATCACGCGATGCGGGGTGCTGGAACCGTGCTCGACAAGTACACTCCTGACTTCGAGCTACGCTCCGATCGGATGGTTGATGTTGGCACCGTGATTATGGATATCTGCCGACTCTTCCCTATCCGCGACATCCGCAACCTCTTCATCACAGCCCGCTGGTTTCCGCTGGCCGCATGGCGCACCCTTCTCCATTCGACAGACAAGGTCACAGAGCTTTTTGTCATCAACTCCGCGTCGTGCAACTGGCTCTCGGAGGTGCTACTCGAGCGACGCCTTGGAGAGCGGAAGGAAACCGGCGAGGGCCATTTCTATCATTACGTCCTCCCACAACTCCGCAGCCTCACATTGATGGAATGTTTCTTCAGCGATCACGGCTATGATGACTTCATCCCAGGGATTCCTGTCGAAGACGATGCGAGACTCGTTGATGACCTTCTCGATTGTTTCATGGACCGGTACGAGTGTGGCGGCGAGATTGAACAACTGCGCATCGTCCACCCTGTCAATGTTGATAGGGAGGAGATCGATCTGTTGAATGAAGTCGTGCGCGACGTGGATTGGGATGGCACCATCGACTATCAACGAAACGCCACAACCATAGATGACTATCACTGGGAGGATGATTTGCTCGATGTGTTTGGCGGCCAGTTCTTGGCGGCCGACGGAGATAAGGAGGGATTGGTATAGCAAGATTTCATGTAACTTGACTTGCCTGATTACATGCAGTAGTGTACGATTCTGCAATGTCCTGTACATCGAGCCCTAACATCGAAGTCTCTTTTTGTAGCTACTTTACCTCACATGATGAAAGCCAGGGTAGTCAATAGTAGTTTGCGAGTTACTCCCGAGGATCCTGACGACAGTAAATGCCGCTACTCCGATGTAGGCGCATCGCGCTCAGCATGTGTGCCCACTTGGCCCAAGCCTGTTCAGTGGAATACTATCACTGGCAGTTGCAAGTAGCTAGAGGGCACACGTCGTAGCAGAGTGCAGTACAGCACAATTGCACAATTGCAAGACCATGAGCATAAACAACTTCAAGAAGTTGTCCGAGCCTGCCTCAGGCTCCGCTCGTCAATGGGCGGCGCGCCGGGGTAAGTATCAAGTGTAGAGCAAAGAGTAGAAGACGGGTTCACAATCATGATATAATCCGAGTCAATAGAAAGACAACTCGAACTCGGGGGGCTGTAGCCAGTGCGTGACTTCGCCAACCGTCGGCCATCTCGCCTAGTCTCCCAAGGCAGAGGACATTAATTCCTTCAACCTTCGTGCCTCAGGATATCCTTGTCTGAGCATCTCGCCAGCCAAAACCCCGCTCCACACACCCCCGCGCCGTGCGAGCGGTCTATCGTTTCTATAACAGCTTTCATACGGCTTGCCACCGGCCGAATCTGTCTCACCAACGCCTGCAATGTGCGCACGTTCCTCGGCCTCTAGAGTGCACATCGACCGTTGTGACTTCGCACACGGTCACCATCTGACCTGACTAGCGACCTTCACTGGACTGGCGCATTCTAGATCCGTATTTGGTTGTTTTTGCTGGTGCAGTCACGGTTTCTTCAGTTGCCACCTGAGGCCTGAGGTATGTACAACCCTAGTCTCCGTTGCAGACCATAAAACAACCCGCAATCTGTGGCTGGCCGAGAGTTAACATCATGTCGAGTCGTAAATTCTCAGTGGGTATCCTTCTCTCTTAGACTGTGTCATCATATACAAGGTTTGACGGTGAGCTCCCAGATTGTGAGCGGGTTCTTCATACAAGACCACCAAGTTCATGCCATACCAGCGACGATCGGCGCTGTTAGTGCTATGCCCACCTCGCCATCTTCCTTCACTGAAATCTCTTTATAGCTACCACCCCGCTTTGGTCTTGAAGATGACTCTCCAGAATGCTGGTCGAAGTTCAAGTCTCGCATCGCGGAATTAAACGACAATGCATCTTCAGGCACGACTTACAAGGTATTTTTCCTCGGGAGGCATGGGCAAGGATGGCGTGAGTCCTTTTGGCTGTTACGACCATACCTGTTGACTCGCGGTTGCCGACAGACAATGTCGCCGAGGCCAAGTATGGTACTCAAGTGAGGCGTCATATGAGTTCATTGCATAATTGTCTGAGCTGAACAGCAATATTCAGGCTTGGGACGAGTTGAGTTTCACGCTTTCAAGCACAACCCAATTTCGCGGCGCTGAACGTTAACGTTCCACAGCTATTATTCGAAGCTCTATGGTGACTCGGAGATGACGTGGGGACCAGATCCCCTCCTCACAGCTCTGGGTGTTCAGCAAGCCGAAACAGCGCGTACAGCTTGGCTGAAGGAGATCCCGAACGGCATGCCTACCCCGCAGCGTTGCTTTGCAAGTCCGTTGCATAGGGCCCTGAGCACTTGGCAAATTACGTTCGCAAGCGACGAAAGCTTCCCTCAAGTTATGCGGAAGGTCATGATTCTCGAGGTACGTTTCTTGACGGCGCGTGAACCAGGTTTTCTGATACTGGCGTGTCGGAAAGAATCTGCGTGAAGAGCACGGTGTACATACCTGCGACATGCGCGACAGTCGTTCTTTAATCGAGCGCAACTTCCCACCACCCACGTACGGTTTCGAACTTGAATTCACTGAGGAAGACGCCGTCTGGCAAGCGGATGTTCGAGAGACCAAGGATCACATCAAGGGAAGGGCGCAGTCGGTTCTAGACAGGATATTTGACGATACTGAGGAGACCTGTACGTGCCTCACTTGCTCACTGGCTCGCAGTGAAGGCCTCTCTGCTAGTTTTTGTGAGCTCAGGCAGGGTATTACTCAGACATTTCTATCACTGCTCACGGCGGTATCATCAACGGAATCTTGGCAGCTGTGGGACGCCCTTCGTATTCCCTGCCAACTGGAGGTATTTCCGTGACTTCGATTCCGATTGAAACGAGTGCAGCTTACATTTGATTCAAGGTGTTCTCCCACTCGTCATTCGCGGCGACGATGCATGAGCAGGATGGGTTGAATACACTAATGGCCTGAGCTTGAATCTTGATGGTGAGCTACGACAGGAGGATGCCGGCAGAACAGTATTAGCGAGAAATATACTATATCGTATGCGGCAGAGATGTAACATGTAGCGCGGTGCCCCTGTACGCTTTGATACGCTTTGATACAAGATAATCAATGTACGGATCTAGATGGGCGAATGTGTGAGGACGCTTTGACTTGGGAGCGAAGCTAGGAGGAGATGAGCCGGATTAGGAATGGTTATATAGATGGTCCGTGCGTGAGGAACACGCGACTTCTCCCTCAAGTAGACCAACCTCCTCTGCACCATCGTTCTTGATCCCCCTCCCCCACCATCACCCTGGCGATTCCCCTTGTGTAGCTGTAATGACTGTCATGCCTGCTCCTACTCTCGCGCAGCAGCCTTTTGGTATATCCAATGAGCCAGGATCAGGTCCATCGGTGTCCGCGGCTGATCCTACGGCATCTCTGCGTGAAGCTGCTCTTCTCACTCTCAAGTCTAGACGACGAAAGCTTGGATCTGGTTCAGAACCCGCTGGCATCCCTCATCGTCCTCAGGCTGTGCATGTCATCTCAGCAGACTCCTCTATCCAGCTTGATTACGGGCAAGAGGAGCCATCTGGTGCGTTTTCTACCGCCTCGTCCGTACCGAATCTGGCGCCACCCGCAAAGCCTGCAACGCCGGAACCCAAGGAAGATGATAGCCAAGGTCGAGAAGAAGGCGAGATCAGCGACTCCGAGTCGACACCTGCCTCTCATCTCCCTCAGCCCAAAGTCGCGCAAAAAGCGAAACCTACGCCTGCCCCAAGAGAAGTCGGCAAGCCTCCGACGCCAGCGCTAGCCAAAGCATCGCCGATCAAGACGACACTGGCCTCTTCGACGGGGTCGACAAGTAGCGCCGTGTCTACACAGAGTCCTTCTCAGTTGATGCCGCCACCTCCCCCGCCTCTTCCATATCTGCTTGATGAAACTCACGTCAGACCTGGCCTAGAAAGTTCGTCCCCATGCATGACATTCTTTGCGTTGACGTTGACCTGTCGTGTACGGCCCAGTGACACAAGCCCAGTACGACACTGCCAAGGATATCGTGCTAGACCTTCTGGGCTGGGGAGTTGGTCCTGAATACCTCGTCAGCTGTGGTGTCAGCCGAGAGATAATGTTCTACGTCTTCACAGAGCTCAACCTTCGTCTACCACCCAACTTCGATGTTACGGGCATTCCACCTTACCCACCTGCACCGACCGATCTCAACGCCACGCCCACAACCAATATTGGTCGGTTGGATTCTACGTCGCTGCATCCGGCAAATGGTCACGCAAGTACGTCTGCGCGTCATCTGGTTCCGCTGCTACGTAGCTGAGTGCCATCGCAGACCCTCAAACCAACGGGCAAGCCTCCAGTAGCCAGACTGCCTTATCCGCTACTGCTGCTGCCTTCGTTCCCGGTATTCCCGGTTCCTCGTCTGCAGGGCCAAATCTCTTCGACATGGAACAGCAGCGAAGACAGGAGCTCCTGGCTCGCAAAGCCGCTATTGCTTCTCGTAAGAAACAAGCCGCACCGTCGACGAGTACTTCGGTTGTCAATCCCATCGACGTAGCGAAGGAGTTAAAGGATGTAGAGATGGCGGATGCGCTACCGGCGAATACTGTAGACGATTTCCTCAAGAGCATCGACCCTGTACCCGAGAAGGATACCGGTAAGGGCAAGGCTCCTACTCGCTTGTCCTCGACCCCCAGTCTCGGCACCACCACGGACGCGATGGACGTCGACGAGGTCATCCCAGGGCTGTCCATCGACACTCGGATAGCATCCAGTGTGCATACGTCGCCGTCCACCAGTCTCGTCCAAACTCCTACAACCGCCACAACCTCGCCCGTCTCCACCACTAGGCCAGGGTCTGCCGCCGCCTCGGTCCCGTCCACTGCGAATCTGTCGCCCCAGTCTATCGCGTCGTCTTCCGGTGAGCGGTCGCCGGTGAACACCAGTCCCAGTGAAACGGAAACAGTCCCAGGTCTCTCCTTCGATCTGGCCATGCCGGCCCCTGAACGTGGTCGGTTGGCGCCACCGGCGCGGAGAGGTACGAAGAGACCCGTAGCCGCCGACTTCGATGAAGACACACAGCCACACGCCTCGCGGCCGCGACCGAATCATGGTAATGGTTCCAACAGCAATCCTTATCACCAATCCTCTTCCAGGCGCAATACTGGTACCTTCTCGGGGCTGAGTAATATGCGCCGTTGCGTGATCGACCTAAGCGACAGCGAGGAGGAGGAAGAGGAGGAAGGGGCCATTAGTTCAAGGCAGGATGGTAACACCTCAATCCGTCCAACTTCATCTCGTGGTGGACCACAGGGGGGAGCTTCGGTGGCACGTCAGAGTCCACCAGGGCGAGGCAGTGCCACACCGACACGTGTCTTGACGCCAGCTGCCTTGCAAGAGAAGGAGGAGGAGATTCGGAAGATGCGAGAAATGATTGCGCAGCGCGAGCAGAATCGGCTGCGTAAGCTAGCGGTTGTGAGCCTGCTTCCTTCCGTTGAGAGCCATTGTGCACCAGAGTTGACCGTGCTTTAGGCGTCTCGATCAACACCGACCTCGACGTTTGATGCCCCCGCACCAAACGGTGATTTGCATGCCACTGCGCCATTCGAGGAGGGCACCTCATCTAGTGATAGCACAGGCTCCAATACGCCGACTCCGCTGGGTTCGTGGAGGTTCAGCTTCTTGGGCCAGAACAAGACCCTGAGACTCACATTATTCGTCACATACAGGGCCCATCTCAACCTCGTCGTCGGCTTCTGTCGCTACCAGCAGTACCGCAACCCCAATAGGTCTCGCCTATCCCCTACGAATCATGGCTTCGCTAACTGCTTGTCGGTACCAGATGTCATCTCGAGTAGTCTGTTTGACTCTACGGCAGGCGACCAAGGCGAGTGGCTTCTTCCGTTTTCTTGCTAGTGTTGTGCCTGCTTCCTCACACGGCTGCTTCTTGCTTTCAATGCTCCCGCATTCGCTCTTCCGCTTCCGTCGCCTGCGCTATCTTCTGTGTTCATCATATCGTACGTCCTCGCTTCCATCTTCGTCTGTACTTTTGCGCGTGCATGGCTATGCGGATACAGTGCTGACCGATGAGGCAAGACAAGAGCAACCGGCAAGGATATTTCCCAGCTACGCCGCAGTGGCGGCCATGTAACTGCTTGCTCACGCGTTCTATTTCTTTCTGTTGTGTACGGATTCTACTTCGTCTTGCGTTTTTTGATCGCGTCTTTTCGTAACTTGCTGCGGGTTCTTTGTTTTGTTTTTGTTTTATAACAGATGGCCGTGGACGAGACGTCAAGCGAAGACGCTATGAACGTCGACGTCGTCAGCGCAAACGCGGAGACGTCGGCCCAGGTATGTGTCGCTCCCACAATGCAGTCTACGATGGATCTTCCGCAGGAGAGCGTCGCGTTCCGGATCTGTATTGACATGCTTGTGTCGACGTTTTGTAGGCTTACGCAACAGGAAACCAGACCGATTCCTATTTAATCGTCCAAGAAGAAGATGCAAGATCTGGGTTTTCTGCTTACACATCGCCTCTAGACTTTTTCTTTTCTCTGCGGCCGCGCTCGCATCTTGACAGTTTTGGCGAAGGGATTAGCTCAGGTCATCAACTGGACGACGGCTTGGACACTTCCTCAATCTCAAGTTCTCCACGGAACACTTCAATAGACCTCAAGGATCTGAAGGTGGCCCACTCGAAGAACTTGCTCACGGACCCGTCAAGACCAATTTGTCAGTATGAAATCCCCGGTGGAGGAGAATGTCGTGATCGTGATTGCGATTGTATACATTTGTCGCGACCGCCGACGGCAGACCCTACTGGTATGGCCTCAACCTCTCATTCGTGTTTGCTAACACCTATGCCTCTGCAACTCGTCGGGATGTAGATGATGAGACTGCGCGCTACTTCTATGCGCACCACGCCGTCTTCTCTGGGTCGCACCACAGCGTCAAGGACATCAAGGACGCCCTGGAGAACATCCGACAGCGCAGCCCAACGAAGAGCTTCGATGATCGCGTTGCGGAGGCGGTGACGTTGCTGGGCCTCCGGTAGTCTCGCGCAACACGGGCGTCGATTCTCGCTCTTGGCTCTTCCGCGGCACACCGCAAGTTTGCCGTCAACGAAGCAAGCGCACGACGACGGGGTTGCTCCCGCAGTCGGGAACGAGTGTGGATGGGTGTAAAGAGCGCGCGGCGCCACCGACGGATAGACGAATCATCGGGAGTGTTTGACTGGGCGAGAGGTGGATCCGCCACTTGGGTTGGCCTTTGCGGCAGCTCGGTGCGCCGCGTCCTGGTAGTCCTTGAGCAAGAAGAGGCCGCCGCCGAGGCGATGGGTTCCTGGTTATACGTTCCCTTATGTCTTCGAGAAGTGTATGCAGTGTATGCTAAGTAGATAGCTATGTTTATATGGTCGCATCTAGTCGTAGCACGCCTGAGTAGTCCTCGACGGGCCAGTTTGCTTCATCGCATTTGTATGATTCCCCTCAATGCATTGGTTTGTTCGCGAAATGTGGCGTAGGTCCTGCCTGGAATGAGTGTCGAGCGAACGCGCTGTATGAAGAACAATGGGCGAAGATATCGCATCGGGACCGGTACGATTGGAATGAATTAATGAAGGCCCAGGTGCGCTGGCAGCCCCAGCCCTTGGATCCGTAACGTTCGACGAATGTTATTCCCGAGTCTGACTGTACTCAGCGGAGTGCTTCGCGTCCGACGGGAGCGCGTTGGGCGTGGCACGAAACAGCGTCCGTCGAATTGACAACCGTGCGTGCGATCTATTCTGTCCTGGGAACGCTGCGCTCTTCGAGGCGGGTGCGAAGGCAGGTCCAGGGCCCTGCTACAATTCAATACGTAGAATCCGCTGGGACCCCGGCCCCCAATCCCACCGTGCGTCCCTTTACTTGCATGAGTGAGTACTTGGGTCCTGTCAACTTCTGTGGGATGCTGAACGTACGGTGGTCGCGTGTCCCGCTCTACGCCGAATGCGGCCAAGCTCGACTTCTCTGGCGTTGCGCCCGGATGGGGCAAGTGCGGCGATCGCCCGCACGTTAGCAACGGTCCACCAGTCCGGCAACCCCAACACGCACACACGGGTCCAGCGCATCTCGATCAGCGCGTGCGCGGCGTCGCCGAGTGCGGCCACGAAATCGACGGATGCGGCGAGTCTGCCGTTTATGGTCATCTTCGACATATTCGTACGTCGCGAGTCGCTCGCGCGAATCCCTGCGCGGTCCTTGGTCCTGATCAGGATGAGCGGGGTGGTCGTATATTCGGTACGGAATAGAGCATACATATATTTACACGGGGCCTTCGATTCGACTTCGCTTGGGCTACGCTATCGCTATATAGCTACGCTGTCATGGCACGTCGTGATTCGTGAGGGGCAGGGAGGGGACACCACAACGAGCAGCACAAGCAGGGCGGGCACACACAAGACATCCAGACCAGCGACGGAGGGCAGAGCGAGACGAGACACGACACGACAGAGAACGGGACTACGAGAGCCGGGACACAACTATGTACGGAGAAGCGGACGGGGATAAGGGTAGGCGGTAAACCAGAACACGCAGAAAGACCGGGACAGTGAGAGCGCGGGGGCTCGCCAAGAAGACATGGTGGGCGGGGGCATATACACGGGATAGACACACTTTTTTCGTTCGCGGATATCATCGTCACGTACGGCGTTGTGGAGACGCGGATCGCAATGTCCTCCGCGCGCACGCACGCCGTGTCTCAGAGATCAGACCGTTCATGCACAGTAACCAAACGCCAAGGCCGACACGCGCTCATCGTCGTGGTGCGTAGTGGTTTCCTTGCTGCACAGGCGGAGGTGCGCCCCACTGTCCGTGCGCAGGCATCCCAGGCGGACCTTGGCCCCCCGCGCCCGCGTCGTGGCCCGTGAATCCATACGGCGGGGGCGCGCCATATCCCGCATGGCCCGTCGGCGGAGGTCCGTACATGCCCGGATCGCCCTGCGGTGGTGGTGCGCCGTACGGCTGGCCGGCGTTCGCGTAGTTGGGCGACGTGGGCTGTCCGCTGGGCGGCTGCTGGCCTTGACGCGGCGAATGTTGCTCGAGTTGGCCCGGCATCTGCTGACCACTGCCCGGGATCGCGAGCGCGGGTGGCGCGCCGGGGAGTGAGGGCATAGGCTGCGGGCGGGCGTGTGGAGAGGGAGGGGGGACGCCTGCGGGGGGTGCGCCGGGCGAGGGGTTCGTCGCGCGCGGAGCGGCACCGGGCGCTGGGGCGGAGGCGGAGGTGGACGCGGAGTTGCCGCCGGAGGTGGAGGAGGCACGGCGGCGCTTGCGACGCGAGTCGTTGTTGGGCTCGGGCTCGCCGTCGTTCGCGTCGTCTCCCTCGTCATCTTTCCCAGAGCCACTCCCGGAGCCGATCGCGAGTCCGCCGGGAACGTTGGGCGCGCCGCCTGGGGGAGGCCCGCCGTGGTGCATGGGAGTCGAAATGGGGTTCGAGCGGCCGAGGGGGGTGCCGACGGGCATTGAAGAGGGGAGCGTGCCGTGCGGCGCGTTCAGACACGCTTGAATGAGGTTCTTGCCCTCGGGCTGGGTCACGAGAGGCTGCAGCTTCGCCGTGGTGAATGTGTAGACGAGACCGGTCTCGGAGACGACAAGCAGGAGCACTTGGGTGCCCGTGAGCGTCGAGAGCTCGTACGCCTGCGACAAACGCGTTGGTTAGACGGAGTGCGGGAGCGCGAGACGCGTCCGGGGACGCACCTTCTTCATGATGCCCGCCTTGCGCTTGGAGAAGGTGATGTGTCTGCGGGACTTGTCTTGGATGAACTCGATCTTAATCTTCCGCCTGCCCGCCTTCTTGTCGCTCTTTGGCTTCTCCTCGTCGTCGTCGTCTTCTCCGCCCGAGTCCGCGGCGTCGTGGTCGGTGATGAACGCGTCCTCGGGGGCGGGTGGTGGGGGCCGTTGGGGTCGTCGAGGCGGCGTTTGTTGCCAGCGAGGCCGTGTGCGGCGGAGTCTGGCATGGTGGGAGAGGGCAGGGGGAGGGGGGACGGGGAGGGAGGCGGGGGCGGACGCGTCTGGTGTGGATGGGGGGGGTGCCCGAAAAGGGTTGCCCGGAAATGGGAGGAGCAGACGAGGAAACTCCCTTCCCTTTTCTGACACTGCCCTATATATCCTCACCACCCAAACGGGCCTGCCGCCGCTCTCCCACGCCTCAGTCCAGACCCCGCGTCCTATCTTATCGCCATCACGCACCCCCCGCCACCGCTGGCCTCGCCTCGCCCTCCTCCCTTCTCCGCAGTGCCCTGTCCCCCGCCACCGCCTCGCTCGTTTGCTGTCCGCTGCCGTTGCGCGGCGAGACGCAGCTGCCCCACTGTGCCCACCCGCGCAGTGTGCATCGCGCACGGACACGTTCGCGCTGCGCTTGCGCGCCTCGCCGGGCGACGCATGACCGCTGGATCCGGCAGGCCAGGCACGCGGGCGCATATGGCAGGTCGGCTGCTATATTGGGGCGCTCAGTCATCCGAGCACCCCGAAGGCGTCGCCCAATCGGGAGATCGCCATGCATCCCAGATCCGTCCCCCGCCTCGCGTTGCGATCTGATGCGGTGGCCCGGCTTGGCGGCGCCTCTGTCCCCACATTGTCCACCGCTCTACACGCCGGACGGCCTTTTGTCCTCCTCGACGCGCCCGCTGCCGACGCAGCCTGCTCGTCGTCCCCGGCAGCGGCGGCGTCGTGGTCGTCGTTGCGCTAGACTCACCTGCACCGAGTTCCTGTGGACGCGCTGCTTGGCTGCCATTTCTCCTCGCCTTAGCGCATTGCTCTCCGTGCCAGCGCTCGCTCAGGGTCTTCACGACGGTCTGCCGTTCAGCGAGCGAGCGGCCAGTGGCGAGGCGCGTCCATGTCCGTGTTCCATGGAGGCATCAGCCAGCGCAGATTTGCTTCCGCCTCGCATCTCGAAGGCACCTCAGATCCATCTGCCCACGCCCATCCCCCGCGCCGCCGATCGCCCTCCAGCCTCCCACCCCAACACAGCCGAGCACGTCCGTCGCCCACCGCCCTCGACTCCCGGCCACGCACGCACCGCCGCGCGCTCGTACCAAACGCGCGGAGCCTGTGCAGCGCGCGCATTAGGCAGGCGACACACCATATAAGCTATTTGTTGATGAACGCCAGTGTCTCGGATGCGGCACCGCTGTGTGCGGGCCTCCCGACCACATACTGGCTTGCTGACTCGCTCGTATGCGCCGTATCACTGTAATACCCTGTATGCTCAGCCGGAATGGCGGCCAGCGGCCACAGCCCCGCGCAGTCGCATGCCGCGGCGCCCCCGCCTCAGTGCCTCTTGCGGCTGAATGCCACTGGCCTCTCCGTGCCCCTCAAACTACGTCCAGCTCTGCCACAGGTATCACGCTTCTAGGCTCGCCCCTTTCCTCTGCACGCACGACAAACTCTACCACAACTGATAGGCCCCCCGCACCCGCCCGCGGAACTCAATGCGCGAAGACGGGGGCAGGGACGCGCTCCACGGATGTGGCCCCGAGGCCAGCCTGAGGAGCTCTCGTGCACGCCCGAATTGGCAAATCCCCTGCCTTCTGCGCGGTGCGGCTTCCCTGCCCTGCGCGTCTCGGACGGCACTGCTCTCAGGCTCCCGCTCGTACGTGCTGCTAGCATGCCCTCCGGCTGGACGCTGGATCCTCCGCTGCACTCTAGCCCGCAGTCGGCAGCGGATCCGCATGCACCGGATTTGGTGCCCTCTCGTCTCGTAGCAGCGGCGCGCGCACAGCCGCCTACTGTGGGCACTGGCGGCGAGTCACGGCGTACGAGATGTGACTGGATCCGGCTGCGTGCCACAGTTATCTATGCGTCGGGAGCTGTACGTACCACACACCCTCAGTCAGCAACGCTCGGGACTTGCGGTGGCCGTGGTCAGTGCGTCTGTGTCACGGCTCCCATCTCCGGCTCTGTGAACCTTGTGGCTCGAACTTGCGAACGATCGAGCGCGGCCACGTGTGTATGTGTGTACGCGGGCGATCGTCCGGGTATTACGGAGTGGACGGATGCGGACGCGCTGCACATGTACTACATCCTATGTGCCCAGCTGTCCGTGCACCGAGTTTCTCGTCCAGAACTCGAGCATGCACACGCCCGAAGCTTCCTCCGTCCTGCGACCACCTAGCCTTCGTGACGCGCAGTCAACGTCCTACTAGACAGCAAGCTACCGCGTGCCAGTAGCTCTCGGGTTCACGCCCTGCGTCCACTTACGTCCAACCTCGCGCGGTACACATCTGGTGCATCGACGCCCGCTCCGTTCCTCGACGCCTCAACATCGCCGCAGACCTGGCTTCCGTGTAGACGCGGGCCGCTCGAAATCCTTGCAGTAACCTCGTGCCAGCCCTCGTAACCAGTTCCGCCCCTCACAAGCCTCTATGACGTACCGCGCGTCGGCCCTCCCAACTCGGCTGCGTACCAGAAGAAGAGGGCGGTTGCCCATTCTGGAGGCTCGAAGTTGGTCCCAGGTGCGTCCGTCCGCCCGTGACCCTGTCTGCTGTCCATCTGCGCAGGGAGGGGCGGATCGGGGTCGCTGCGCGTGGGCCGAGCAGTAGTGAGGCTGGCGAGCTTCACCGTCGGCGTTGCTGGGCGGATGACGTACGCGCGAAGGCGGGCTTGACACTCGCAGCGAGGACGGATCGCGGTCTGCTCAAGGAACGCGTACGTCGAGTCTCAATTAGTAAACCGAACCGCTCGGACGAGGAGGGTTCGTTCCCGAAATAACGCACGCACACCGATCGCCCGGGCACGCGACGTCCAGTCCGAAGTTCGAATGCCCAACTCGGAGACCCTCCCGGGCTGCAGGTGAGCCGAGCTGTTGCTGGGTGGATGACGTACGCGCGAAGGCGGCCTTGAGCTTGATGGTCGCAGCGCGGACGGATCGCGGTCTGGCCATTGACAGGGTCGGGATATATAGGGACTTTGAACTGCTGTAAAGGCTCTGAACGTGGCCCTTCCGTGTCTGGCCTCTTCTTGGAACAACATCGATCACATAGACGCGCGAAGTTCGACGGTGGACTCGGACACGCCCCTGGATCGAGGCCGGGACGGTCCGTTTGTCCTGCATACACTCGCTGTATACGTACCTCATCGTTCCGCCGGCGGTGGTGAAGACCACGCCGAACAGAGAAAGGCAAACGGACCTGGGCGTCATTCAAATTGGACGGATGAGCCGAACTGGGACAGATCGCGCGCGGACCATAATGGACAGGCCCGAGAAAGGGAACTCGACTGCCCGAAACGCTCAACCGCGGTCCTTCCGTGTCTCTCTCCGACGATCTCCTCACTCCCCGTTCAGTCGAGGCCTCGTGGAGGCGCCCATGACCGCCCAACGTGGCTCGTTGGGATCAACTCGTGCTGCTCCTGGACGACGTGCTGAAATACCTCCAGAGTGCAGGCGCCGACTGGTGTGGGATGCCCAAGGTAGGAAGGAGGGTTGCCCGAAATGTATGCCGGCGGTTCAACGTTCAGCGCCCGTACCCGGGGACGCGGGACGTGTTCGCTGGATCTCGAGGCGCGAACACGCTCCGAAGCGGGCGGGCGATCGCACTGCAGGGTCGGGTTGCCCTTTGCATCTGCATCCATCTCCTGTGTGCGTTCGGAGCCTGTACGTCGCTCGCTTGGTGGCGACTGCACCCGCTCGAGCTCGAAGGCGAGCGCAGACCGAGTGGCGGAGCGCACGGAAGTATGTCACATTCGGACCTCTGCCCGCCGCTCTATAGCACCAGTCCGAAGACGTACGCGAGTTAGAGCAGCACCCTCGTCTCTACGAAGCTATACGTACAGGGTCCTAAATCCGACGACTTCAATATCAATTGTCGGACTCACTACAGCGGCAAGTATGGATCGCGTTCTTGTCCCTAACGACCAAGGCACACAGAGAAGGGGGACGTGGTTTCGATCTCCCGTTCATTCCGTGCTGAGCGGATATGATGTGACTTCCGAGTTCCAGGATCCATACATACGCTCGCTTGTCGCTGGCGATCAATTGGCTGGCCTAGCTGCAAATGCCTCCGCCGCGCGAGCGCGCGCCACAGGCCTCCCGAGTCGAGGTTGCCGCCGGGCCCAACTGGGTATGGTCGCAGTCCGACGCCTTAGTAGCCTCTTGCTCAGCACGCTCCGTGGGCCGAGCGTGTGTGCGTGCGATCCCACGTACTTGCTGAGACTGAATCGAGGAAGGCACGGATGGGTCTCGGCCCCAGAGGCTCTCTAGCGCGATTTCCGTGCACAACAGGACCACTGCGGTGCTGCATCCGGTACTGGCGCGTGGCTGCAGGCTTGGGACCCGGGGCGCCTGCGCCTGAGTAGACCCGCCGCTGGTCCCAGGACCTCGAGACGCCGGACACTGCACAGTGCACTGCCGCCTGTGCGCACAGGCTGTCGGACTAGGTTCCATCTCGGGTGGGCAGAGTTCTGGTCCAGATGCGGACGGCCCAGTGCGGCGCGCTGCGCTTCGGGCTCTGTGACTGTGTTGGGCCAGGGCAGGGCGAGCTGGGCGAGGCAGGTGCGCGCGCGGATCCCTGCCCGAAGCGGCGGGTGGGCAAGGGAAGAGGGACACGGTGTGATGATTAGACGTTCGTGGTCCAAACGTTCACATGCACAGACGGGATCGTGCATCGTGGGACGGCGTGTCCGAGAAGTCCCGAGGCTTGGGCCTCTTCCCGGTGGGAATGTGGGCTCAGGTGCACGCCGCTTTGGTGCCGATACGCTGTGGCCTGGGGCATGGCTCGATTTAGGAAGCAGTGTGGGTGAGTCCGCCACGAGCCCTTGAATTCGTCATTGTTCTCTCCTTTGCGTATGGTCCGTCCCGCAGAGCCTGCATCGAGCCTATCGCTACGCTTCTCGATCGTGGGCGCTACTGAACGCAGCTCAGATTGTCCTGGTGGGACGAGCCCACGGGTGGATCGAAAAGTAGAAAGGACCGGGACAATGGTGCAGTGGTACGCCGGTGCGCACTTCCTTCATAATACGACTCATCTCTGCCACAGTGCGCTGACGGAACCACAGACCCGCGCGCAGCGCTGCATTGTTCGCCGCCCAATGAATGAACGTGTCCCTGCGATCAGCTGTGGCGCCTTCCCTGAACCTTCGCTGGGCCCGCACGTCGACGTCGCTCGATGCGGGGCCACGAGGCCTGCCGTGTTGGGCGAGCGTCGATGATGGTTGGCCTGCGCAACTCGATTCGGCATGTCGCTGTTGCGCTCTGCCGCTGGGAACTGTGCACGATAGTGGATGGTTCAGCGTCCATGGCTGTGGGGCTCAATAGGGGGAGAGAGGGCCCGGGGGCGAAGACGGCTGCTGTTGGTGCGTGGGTGCCTCGTCTGGTACATGTCCGTCACCGCGTCGCCGTGTGCGGGGTCCAGATCAGCTCATGGAAGTTGGTTCTCGTACCGTTCGTCGGTGCGTGCTCGACTCCTCGAGTCCTCCCCGTGACGCGTTGCTTCATTCGATTCATACTCAAGCTTCACCATTAATTAAAATGTGGCTTCCCCAGAGACACTGGATGCGTTCAAGATCGCATTTTTGACGTGCCTTAGTCCTCCGCTGCAATCATTTACGCAGAGTCCATGACTTTGACGCGCAATACATATTGTGAGCGCCCCGCTCATGTGGCTTCCATTATGATAGGACAGTCCATTTTGTCGTCCGCGCTATTCTGCCTTGTCTAACTGTTCACTTTCATTGACGGCCTCCGGGCTTCGAAGACAAACAGGCCTCGGGCTTTTGCCCATGCATGCCATGTTCGTCCGTACTGTAGCATCAATTGTTTGATCCCCGAATGTAATTTCAGGGACTTTGACCTTCTGCGTTCGTTCCGGAAATGATACTTTGATGCACTGTAGGACTTATGGCTGTTTGGTCCTTGTGTTCTCATTGTTTACAGGGTGTGTATTCGGCCTGGGGCTAACGCAGCAGTGAAATTCGGCGCGGCGCGAGACAAATAACAAGCACTGAGAACATCACTGTCTCCGTTCTGGATAGCTGCAGTGCTTCCCGCTATCGGCTTGGGCATCTATGGACACCACCGTCTTGTGTATTTGACAGTTACGTACTCGAAGGTAGCACTTCGACAACTTGATATGTCAGTGGACCGCTTCTCAGCTTCAAGGGGAAACGCGCCCGGGAGTTTAAGAGCATGCCTCGCAGACACCGGGGCGCGAAGTATTCGGTTGTGGTTCCATGGGATCATACGCAGGTGGATGAGTAAACGTCCTTAAGCTTCGGACCACACTCTACTAGCCTACTCCCATGAGCTCATAGCCAAATAGCCATGCCAGTGGACCATTCGCCTCAGTCTTATCTCGCCCTCCTCCAACTCTCCCTTCCCTCGCTTCCACTTCCACTTCCGCGACACCGACCCTCCACGTGGCCAATCCTAGAGCAGCGCATTGGCGAGGGTCCGCAAACATGAAGGCATCTCGCTCCAGGCCCTCCGGCCGCCAATCGCGCGCCGACACCTTCTCCCGAGGCCAATGGGATGCATGCATGAAAAGACCCGAGATGAATCCTCACCTAAATTCGTCCCGGCCTAGCGTGCGCTTCGGTTCTTCGACGTTCGAGGCCCGCGGCCATGGCCAGGGACGCGAAGTCGGCCTGGGAGAGCGGTGGGCGGAGGCTCCCATGGTTCGGAGTGTGGGCCGGTCGCGGCGTTGCGTAGCAACTCGAAGTCTATTGGATCGGTGGGTGGGATACCACACAGTTTGGACTTTGCAGTCCAGAGCCGAACAGAGTACATAGATACATCTAATGAAGAGAGCTTATTTGTCCTCCTCAGCGTGGAATCCTGGCCCGAGTCTCTTCACTCGTCTTTGTCTCACAACACGTGGATGGCACACACCTCGGTCCAGAATGAACTCGCCAAATAGGCTCATCCGAGCGGCCGGACGTCCCACTCCGAGTCTCGCCTCTGGGGTGCGAGCTTGAAGCAGAACAGAAGGCAGACCCACGGCTTACGATCAGTAGTGCACAGGAGCTTCATGAGTCCCTGAGCCAAGTGGTGCACGATGCTCGGCCCCTGTGGTGCATACCTTACTACTCATGAACGGACGTCGGACAGGAAAGGCAGGTTTGCCCCGGAAAGGCAGTCTTCGCACCTTATTAGGGTCCTCTGATATGAGCCGGCGTAATGGCGCCCGACGACGTCTGATGAGCAGGAGCATGTGTATGGGCTGTGCCCGCTCAGTACGAACGATACGACAGGCACCCAACGGTCAGCAGAGGCCAGCCACTCGTAGTGTAGGCCACGGAACTCGGATCCTGCGAGCGCCTCGAAAGCAAGTGATGTTGTGCCCCAAGGGCCCTGGGAGGATTACTCACAGCAGAATACGCACCGTTAATGATCAGCGCATCGCACCCACACGAGGTTTAAACAAGATTTCATGGGGGCGTTTATTTGCAGGAAGCTTCATTTGCGGAGTATCACCGACGGGGAGATAGATCGCCGCATCGTACGCTGACTACACGCTGGCACGAGAGGCCCAGAGAAGCTGCATCAGAACCCGGGAGGGGTTCGTTCTTGGTATTTGCGACCTCCTGGAGGGGGCTAGACCCGACATCGTGGAGGACCGGTGCACGGAGGTGCGCTCGATCGCATAGGCCCGTACGTACGAAGTGCGAGCCGTACAGTCCTCAATGAGCGAGGTCGCCTTCTTCTTCCCTGTCAAGATACCGCCCGGGGCGACGTGCCACGCCCCCCGCGCACTGTGGCGTCCGGAAATGAAGCTTCGCGGCGCCGAGAACAGACCACCTGGATCGGGTTCTGTAGAACGCGCCGATGCACCCGTCGCCCCTTCGCGACCAACTGGGTAACCTCCCCCGCTGCGTCGGGATCAGGACCATTGCCACCTTCCCATTGTCGCGCCCCTGCGCTGTCATCTTCCCAAAACGTACCGTGTCAGCACCGGAATCGTGAACGAGGTCGGGGCCTGTTGCCATGTTGTGCTCCATCCTGGCGCATGACGCTCGGTTCCGATGATGGATCAGCGGTCTCGGCCGGTGAGGCGCAGCGCTCCTCCACCCCCCTTACGGCTTGAACGCTACGAACGAGCGTATCGTCCTACTCAGGCGCTCGTGTGGCGGGATGGGCTGCTGACGGCGGGGCCTGCTGGTGAACGACTCGCCCTGGGAGTACCTCACGTCGCCCGACTCGCGTACTTTCTGCAGCGCAGGATATGCGCCTGCCTTCGGTCCCCGCAATGTGTCCTGACCTTCGCTAGTCCGAAAGGTGTGAGGCTCCATCGACAACGAGGAACGTGTGAGGGGCGGCGTGCTCAACCGGGGTACGCTGTCCTTGCCGCTAGACGTACGCGATCTAGCAAGCACCTCTTGGTGGTCCGCCCAGGCATCGCACATGGCGTCGAATTCCATGCGTTCCTCGCTGCGCGAGAGGGACACTGGGTTCCATCCGAGGCGGTCTTCCAGTACTGCGTCGAAGCCCAAGCAGTCCTCCATGTCACTGGCGCAGTCATGTCAGCTACGTTACTTCATGACAGCCACGGATTGAAACAGGAAAAATGGCAGACGATGCTCACAATTTGAAGCGCATAAGCAGTGCGTCGAAGTGCGACCTCTGCAAACCCAGTAGCTGCTTCCACTTGGGATTCCTGGTGGTCTTTTGCACCGGCCTCCGAGGCGCCATGTTCGAGGCGTCCGATCCCGTGGATGAAGATGTCATCGACGAAGCCTTGCCCCACGTCAGATCCACTCCCGCCCTCTCCTGGTACGCCTCCACGAAGTCCCACATCGCCTCTGCGCAGGCAAGCACCTCCTGCACCCTTACGCTTAGGTGCAGATTGAGCGTCCTGGTATCACACTTGACTGCGGTGATGGGGAGGCGTTCCTCACCCCACGTTTCCTTAGCGTCCCCGCCATTCTGCGAGTCGCCGCCTTTCGCGCCCTTAGGCAGGGGCGGCGCCGGTCCTTTCTGCTGGAATTTGTTCGGCTGGAAAAGCGACCGTGGCGCATACGCGGTATACCGTGCCATGTCCGCACTGAGGTACTTGGCGGCGCCGGAGACAAGCTGCGGGACGGACACGAAGGGCGTCTTTCCGTCTGCGCTTGGGTTGATCCGTGTGAGATCGAGCCGCTCGAGTCGCACAGCGATGGTCTCCGAGCTCATCAGGTCGTCCGCCGGTTCAGACCCACCCTCGGACGGCGACACCTTGTCTTGTGAGGGAATGGCGTAGCTGGTTGTTAGGGGAGGCGGTGCGGGGTCAGGCACAGTGCCGAGGTTGCAGGATTCGTGGGGCGGAGGGGGGAACATGACTACCAGCGGAGGGTGTGTGCGTACCCCTGTGGCAACTTTGTCAACATACACATACTGTCGATGGACGTCTGAAGACATGGATTTCGAGCTGACCTTGGAAGTACAAAGGCAACATATTGCTCAGCAGTGACAGCGGTGCGAGGTTGATAAACTTGGCCGCATGCATCTCGTTGTAGATGAATTCTAGAAGCGAGTGGTCATGCGGGTTGATGGGAGGCTCGTCAGGCACATTATGCGAGAGATCGTTCGGCGACATCTTGGAACCTGCAGCCGACTTGCTGGACGTGCTTTGCGGTATACTGGGTATCGCGGATAAGGGTATATTTTGTTCGTAGCTTGTCATGGATGACGGTGTGGGAGCGCGCGGCCGTGCAAGCGGGGAGCCCATCGTAGATGGCTGTTGGTCTGGTGTATTGCTTGTGGGGGCGTCGTCACTCTTCACAGGAGTTTGCTGACGAATTCCGGGAAAGGATATATCTTCTTCTGTTAACTAATCATACGGTGAGATGTGGTCCGCTGTTTCAGAAATAGCACATACTTCGACTGCGCCGCCGGGTTTCATTATGCGCGATATTTCCTGTCACAATGTGTCAGCCGCTCAGCTCGAGTCGGGAGTAGTGTGTATCAGACCTCAAGTACATGGTCCCACTGTCCCGTATGTCAGATATGTCAACGAGACTGAGATACTGCGATACAGACCTTGTCTTCTGGGATACCTCGTGCTACTCGCCGTACGTGACTGTGTGATATCGCGTCAGAAGACGCGGCGGTGTACTAATGCCCGTTCCACTTACACGAAGTCGAATTCCCCATCGTCGAAGGGTAGGCGTTCAAGACTGTCGAGGGATTGAAGCTAGACTCACGTTGAGTGATAAGATGTGGACGTACAAGTTCGCTTGGACCCATGTGACTCGCCACGCTAGTATTGGGTCAATCTCTTCAAGGTTCGGATGAAGAGGGACAACGTCCAAACCTATGTGTCACACTTGTCAGGCAGGGTTGGTACACAGCACGGTCAAACACGGACCGACGAAGTGAGCGTCCTGCGGAATGCAAACGTCAGCGGACGCCATTATAGCATTTATCTTTTTCTGCGCATACCTTCCACGATTTGGCTGCATCTAGAATCCAAGTGCCTGTCCCTAAAGACGCAGTTGCGTTCAGGAAGAAACGAGATGCAATATCATGTATAACTTGCCGCATCCAAGATCCAAACTGTTCGTAGGTATCAGTCTCTCTCTCGCAACAAAGAAGGAAGCTTGAAGTCACGCACACTCTTTGCGGTGGCGTGTTGAACAAGTGCCACGCGACCTTCCCAGAGAGCTGTTGCGACCACATCATACACCACACATCGCTATTCTCACGGTGTTATCCGAACCGGACGTTCCCTCGTGCGTGACGACTACTCACTGGTCCACGACTGTGCGATCGTAGCTTCGCGGGTACGGCACCGCGCTGGCTGGGTATCGGTGAAGCTTCCGCCCATTGCGCTTTATGAATTGCGCTTCTCGCTGTTCCATCTTCTCGACGATGCGTCTCAGCGCGGTCAGGTTTACCTCTTCGCTCTCGAACGCGTCCGAGTCCGCGCTACCGTGCCCTGAGTCTGTGTAGACGTTTGCAGAGAGGCTGTCTTGGCGTCTGCGATTTGGATCGTGGTATGAGTTTTCCTAGGTGCAGGTGCCATCGTCAGACTCTGAGCGGCCTCTGCAAAAGTGATGGCACTGTACTGAATTAGCAGCAGGGGTCCACTCGTGTGAGCCGGCGGAGTGTGAGAGACTTGCGCGGCCCGATACGTTCGAAGGGCGTGAAGTAGCTGTAGATGGCTGGCTGTCGATCGAGCTCGAGGGACTAGATGAACATCGCGACGGGCCAGTGATCCAGGGCTGCGAAGGTCTGATGGCCGTGTCCTCTGGCTGTCTTTCTTGCAGTAGAAGAGCAGCGCTGCTCGACCGTCGCAAGGTGGACGCAATTCGCTGTGCGAGGGGTGGGTGGTGGTCGGATGAAGAGGCCTGAGGGGCATGATGGACACTCGACTGGGTCTCGGCTGGGCGGACGTCGGCTGGGCCCGCTTGTGTATGGCTTCTCACTGACTCGTGAGAAACCTCGTGGCGGAGAGGATGGGAGAGGCCGTTGCGGTTCGGAATTGCCATGGGGTGCTGCGTGGCCATCGTCGCCAACTGCTCACGCGCGCTGTTCGCACTGTAAGCGCTACCGGGACTAGGCATGCGAGGTGAGCGACCATGACATTACGAGGAATCCGTCTGCTTACGACTGTCGGACGTGGTAGGTACGGTCGCTGCGATACACTGGGTCGACGGCGGCGGTGATGTGTGGGCAGCAGCTCGACCGTGGTGCAGGCCCGGGGGAAGACGGTCTGGAGGTAAGCCGCCATGTCGTTGCGAGAAGTAATAGCCTGGCTGTATCAGCTCCGACAGGGTGCACCATATGGAAGGAAATGCCGCTCCGGAGTACGGGTGCAGTGCCTAACCACATATCTCTCATGAATCTCCCCGATCAGATTGCGATTTGTGGGGCAGCGAGGTTCGACGGCTCGACCCAAATCTGGGTAGCGCAAATAGGCAGGGATAGAACGTCGTGCCCATGGCGTCTTCGCATCCACAGGTCCGCGCTAAATGGATATATGGCCTTGGGCATGGGCATGAGGCCCCATATGATCATTCTGACAAGCGATGACTATTGACTTCTGCCAATGGCATTTCCGGCTCCCAGGAGATAGGCTTGTGGCAAGGGATGCTATGCCAACTAAAGCGCGACCAAGGACTGATAACCAGGCCTAGATTAGCAAAAATGAGCGGTTATACGGCGCAACAAGGACCCACCAGGCCTTGGCAGGATTCGTCGCTGCAAACTGTGACTCCGACTCTTCTAATAAGTATAATAAGTACGATGAACTAGCAACTGCGGTACATCCACATTACGTACTAGTACGCAATCCAACCGTATCGGCAATACGGCAGTCATCGAAAGCTCTGTATATATTTATGTGATGGGCTCTTCGGAAGAGTCGCTGCCAATGAGGTTGTTGCATCTTGGAAGACGTGCCGGATTTGTTGCGTCGCAGGCCAAAAGGAATATGCCCGTCTCCCGTAGGCATGTCCTAAGCACGAACTTGATGAGGACGGCCGTATAAGGAACGAAATGAAGGTCGGGGCGATGTTTCCTCGACCCCATCCAGGCCAGGTCGTCTCCGAGTCGTGCCCGGATCGGCTTTGATCGATGGCGGCCGGTTCGAGAAGCTTCCCGAGTATACCGGATGCTGTATTTGGTCCTCGCCACTGCTCAGCCACATCCACTCCCGCACACTCCATCCACACATCTACCGTCTCTCCGAGCACACAAGCCTACACAAGCTCATTGAATATCGATCCTCTCTGCTTGCAAGCATGCCTCTCAACTACTCCAAGTGGGATGCACTCGAGGTCAGTGCCGATTTCACCCCACCGCGACGTCTTGCCGACGCGACGATGCACTAGATCTCCGACGATTCAGACATCGAGGGACACCCGAACGTCGACCACAAGTCTCTGGTAAGGTGCGTCTCGGCTCGGTGCTGAAGATGACGCGTTATGACCTTTGTTGCAGATGGAAGCAGCGCGACATACACGAGAAGCGCGAGGTACGCCGACGCCGTACGGCACAGCTGGAAGCAGACATCGCGTGCAATGATGTGCTTGGACCGCGGTTGCGTACCATCGCGGACGAGGTCGCAGCACAAGGGCCCCCACGTTTCTCTTCCCTGACGGAGCAGTTCAAGGCTAGCCCGTCCCCCGACAAGCCACCCACCGACGCGCCCGGTCAGAAGACCTACGACGACATGCTGCTCTCGTTGATGCTGCAAGTGTGGGATGAGATCAAGAGGTCGGGCATGGAACCTGACGACCCGAAGCTGGGTGATGCGCTAGAGGCTGGCTTGAGGAAGCACATCAAGCAGATGGGCGAGCACCAAGCGAAGCTGAGGAAGGAGCTGGAACAGCTGGAGGAGGAGTCAAAGAAAAAGATCACGAGCGATGATATTCATGAGGGATGGGAGTCGCATGTGAGTGTGCCAGACCATACAGACATGCATCGCGGCACTAACGATCACCAAGTATGTGCCCCCACAGCCTGCTCCCCCACCCATCAAGGGTGCCAAGGTCGACCCTCCAAAGAACAAAGCTACGAGCGCGAAGACCGAGTTCGAGGTCATCAACCCGAAGGGTGTCGATGTCGCGGTCGATACGTTCAAGGAAGCCACCCCGTCCGCCCCATCCGCCTCGCTTAGCACCGACGACGACGAGCTGCCCGAGTTGACACCGTCACTAGAGCAGTTCTCTCGCCTTCCGTTGCGCGGTTACGAGCAATCCTGGGAGTTCATCAAGAACCACCGGGACGTCATGGTTCCAGGTGCCTCAGACGCCTTGCTCGTAGCCGGGTTTACAGCGGAAAGCAACGGGCAGTACCGTTACGCACAGCAGTGCGTGAACCAAAGTCTGCTCATTCAGTACTGCGAGAAGCTCGGTGGCGATGGCGTGCGCGTCTTCTTCCGAAAGTGAGTGGCTCGGTCACGCTGCTGCGTTAGTGGTGCTCAGCCCCTTCGGCAGGATGATCGACCGCGATCCTCGAGCGTCCGCCGTGTTCGAGAAGGATGTCGCAGACACGTACAAGCACCTCAAGGAGCGCGTCCGGATCTCCAAGGCGGAAGCGACAGCGGCGGAGGGCTCCGAGCAGATCCAGCTCGTTCCCGAAGACCCGTCGCAGAAGATCTCGTTCAACGTCCCCGACGGCGCGCCGCCCGAAAACCTCCAGCTCGAGGGCGAGGGCCTCGAAGACGTCAACATTGAGGACGTGCGCAAGATGCTGCAGCTGCGGTGGGACGTCTTCGACGGCTTCCCGCCGGAGCTGCAGGAGGCGCTGAAAACGCAGGAGCTCGACAAGGTGAACAAGGTGCTGGGGAACATGAAGGTCGACGACGCGGAGCAGGTCGTCAAGATGCTCGATATCGCCGGTATCTTGAACTTCTCCGACGGCGGGATTCGGGACGAGACGGGGAAGGAGGATAAGGGCAAGGGCAAGGCAGTAGCGTGAGGCGTGTCCGTCGCGCAGGCTGATGTAGTTTGGTACGATCTCGTTGTCATTCCGTCGCCGTCGTGTTGCTGTGTATCGTCGTAGTACCGCAGGAAGTCTCAAACCAAATGTAGCATTCTAGTGCGCCCACAACGATTTGACAGTGCTACTTGTCCGGTGCGCAGTGCTTCGAGAACATGCTTCGAGAACAACATTGTATGTTTACAACTTTCATTCGCGGGATTTACTTCGCTGAATCAATGTCTGAGATGCGGGCCCATCAGATCGTAATCTGGCATCAATGATCGGTGGCACAAGGACAATGTCCCGTTTGAGTCCACGAATACTATAGTAAGCGGAGTGACCAGGATCAAACAACGACCCTCCTTCCTCGTCTGCAGGTATCAAAACCGCAAGGCATCTCTATTTCCGAAGCGTCGACCTTTAGGAGATGTCGTTGAACGGTCACTCACCCTCAATGGAGTTAATCGATAATCCTCGAAGTCGACCCGTTGCAATCCGAGATTATATCCCAGGTCTGTCAGCACCAGCCGTTCGGCCCATAGTGCAAACGGTGTCTATGAACGGGTTTACTCCCGGAGGTGTCCGCCGGTGAAGAAAATTGTTGAGGACCTTATCTAGGGTCACTCCTGCACGCGCATACCAGCCTCGCAACCTTGCTTAACGCGATGGCGCAGTCCACTGGCCTGCATAACGAGGACGGCGATCTCGATGATGCGCAGGATGAGGCTCACCCTGAGCCGTCGCCCCAGACCGTTCTCCTTCCTAGGTTGCACACCGTGCACCTTGATTCGCACGACATGAGGCAGTTCACGAGCCCACTGCACCTCAGTGTCTGGGAGAACTGGAGGTGTACCTGGCTGAACGGGCTGAACGCGGCGGAAGGCCAAAACGACTCAAGGTGACGCAATGCCCGCACCTAGAACTGACATGATTGGTCGCTTGGAGGCCCGGGTCGGACGTCGCGACCAAGATCGACTGGGACAGCGTGATACTGACACGTCAGGATCCTCGGGAGTGATTCGCATACTATTGAGATATTGACTACCCTGGCTTTCACCATGTGAGGTAAAGTGACTACAAAAGAGACTTCAATGTAAGGGCTCAATGTACATGACACTGCAGAAGCGTACACTACTGTAATAAGGCAAATCAGATTACATGAAACGTCATCCCCTCCTCGTCTCCGAAAGCCGGTATGAAGTGATTTTCAAACAGATCGGGGTCGGTCAACAAATCGAAACCATTCTCCCAGCGATAGTCATCTATGTTCGTGGTGTTTCGTTGATAGTCAACGGTGCCGTCCCAGTCCACGTCGCGCACGACTTCGTTCAACAGATCGATCTCCTCCCTATCAACGTTGACAGGGTGGACGATGCGCAGTTGTTCAATCTCGGCGCCACACTCGTACCGGTCCGTGAAACAATCGAGAAGGCCATCGACGAGTCTCGCATTGAGGACCCCTGTGATGAGCTCACTATAGCCCTGCTCGCTGAAGAAACATTCTATCAATGTGAGGCGACGGAGTTGCGGGAGGACGTAATGATAGAAGTGGCCCTCGCCATTTTCCTTCCGCTCTCCAAGGCGTCGCTCGAGTAGCACCTCCGAGAGCCAGTTGCACGACGCGGAGTTGATAACGAAGAGCTTTGTGACCTTGTCCGTCGAATGGAGAAGGGTGCGCCATGCGGCCAGCGGAAACCAGCGGGCTGCGATGAAGAGGTTGCGAATGTCACGGATAGGGAAGAGTCGGCAGATATCCATGATCATGATGACGAGATCCATCCGGTGGAAGCGTATCTCGAAGTCGGGAGTGTACTTTTCGAGCACGCTTGCAGTATCCCGCATCGCATGGTGGTCGATATCTGTTTGATATGCCTTCAAGTGGACACAATCTGACCAGTGACCAGAGAAGTCGGCACGGAGAGTCAAGAAAGTCCCCAAGCTAGCCATCTTGGTCGCCACAGCGGTGAGGAGTGCTGCACCAAATGGCGTTGTGTCCCCTTCCAATTGCAGAGAAAGGCGCGACAGCGAAGGAGTTTCCAAATACGTGAGAAGGCAGGCGCAGTTGGATGGAGTTTCCCGGACACGTAGATGTCGCAGATGAGGCAAGGATGCTCGGGTCGAAGCCGTCGGGACCACGGTCTGGTCGAACGGTGCAGCTAGCGATGTCTCTATGACAAGCTCCTCGAGGAGGCTCATCTGAGAGAGAGCATCGAGCATATTTGGAGCGTCGACTAGTGCTTTGTATCGTTGTTGTACGACGCCGGTGATGGTCAAATGTGTCAGTTGCGGCAACAGAAATTGGTTCCATTGCAGATGGAGATTGTGCACCTCAAGGCGCCGGAGACGATGAGCCCCAGCGCGGTGCACCAACGACTGGATATGATGGTGCTCGGCGGAGGACGTATGTGGGGCATATCCGTACTGGATGGTCAACGACTCAAGAAGCGAAACCGGTCCGTCCAGCAAATGCAGTGTCCTGTCCGGGAGCGGACGCTTGACAGTGACGGACAGCGAGCGTATACGCGCCAGGTGCGACAACACAAGCGCCGCCGTCTCCTCCGATTCTTCGTGCACCAAGGGTCGCGAGCTTCCGAACGCCGGTACGTCTTCCACTGGGTAAGTCATGGTCACGTACAGGGGCACCTTCTTGGATCGCGCCAGTAATTCCGTCGTCCACTCGCGCCGCGTCACCGTCAAGTTGCACCAGAGGGCAGGGCAACTTAGCGCCACGAAGCGCCAGTACTTGCAGACATGGGACACGCATATCCAGCCATACAGTGTCCAAGTCGGCCACACGCTGGAATATGCATCACTGCCGTCGACAGCAGCCGCATGCAAAAAAACTTCGGAGAGGATCTCTGCAGGAAGCTCAGATATGGGTGCGAGGCGGTTTAAACGCGATTTGAGGTCGATGAGGTAGTTCGAAAAGCGGGTTATTTCGTCTGCAATCGCCTGGCGAGTATGTGGCGCCGGCGAGGCTGGGTTTGTACGGCATTCGCTCACGTCCATTTGAGTACCCAAACTGTGGAGGTTTACGGTAAGTGAGCTACAGCAGCATCGAGAGCTTATACAACATACAGAGGCGGCAGTGAGTGTGTAACGGCGCTCAGAGTCAGACGTGGTAATGGGGCGAGAACAAAGAGCGACTCAGGCTGTGCGATCAAGATACGATCTCAGCCACACTCGATCACTGACGCCGGTGTTGTCAACGCTTCTGTAATGGGCAAGGTCGGCTCGGGCGGTCGTAGTGGCTGCGGTCGCGCGGAACGGGCGGAGCGAGCTAGACCGCGCACGAGAAGGACCCATATACATGCTGGTGTTGGAATGGCGAAAAGCTACGTGACGGTACAGGCTGGCGCGATATATCTACGTGCTGATATAAGCATGTGGCGGGCGCGCCCGTTCAAACAGCTTCCATCAACTTCGCGCCGGGTTCCTACATAGTATGAGTACTACACACCCGCGTGCGTGCAAAGTGCGACGATGTACACGTAGTGCGGACTGGGAGTGAGATCTCTTCTTGTCCGGCAACTGATAGTCAGAATACGTGCTATGATATTGTGGTCAACGAAAACTAAGTACTATGACACTGATTTTGATATTGTGAAAGGAGAAATGTGTGCGTTACGATAAACAATACATGCTGTCCCAGCAAACGACATAGGCAAGCAAGCCTAGAAGAAGCCGCCATCCCACATGCCCCCGTAGCCCCAAAAGGGAGCATCTTCATAGGGATCAATTTCGCTTTCCTCAAAGTCGTCGTACAAATCGTCCGTGAAGCGTTCCTTTTCATCGTACTGTATTGTCTCATCCCAGCCCACGTAGCGCACAACCTCCTTCAGCTCGTCGATCTCTGACCGCGAAATGTTGATAGGGCGGATGATGTGCAGGTGCTCGATCTCCACGCCATACTCGTACCGCGCCATGAAGCAGTCGAGCAGACGCCCAGTGAGCCTGTCCTCGTCCTCAAACTCTTTGTCACCACCGTATTCATACTCGTCGCTGTGGTCTCCGAAGTAACAGTCCTCCAGAATGAGGTGACGGAGCTGGGGCAGTACGTATGCGTTCTTCTTGCTTCCGCAGTGCTGATCGATAAGCACTTCCGGGAGAGGGTCATCGTTCGCGCCATCCATGATACTGAGCTCCGTGACATTCCGCGTGCTCTCGAGGAGAGCGAGCCACGACTCATTGGACAATGACGTCCCGGAGACGAAGAGATATTGAACGTCACGGATGGGGAACAGTTCACAGGCCTTGGTGATGACAACTTCAACGTCGAATCGCCCGAAGCGCACCTCCAGTTCAGGAGTGTGCTCGTCCGGCCGGCCCGCACCGTTTTTCATCGCTTCGCATCCGAAGCCCCTTCTGAATGCCTGCAAGTTCAGCGCCATGCGGGTGAGGGTGACAACAAAGCTGAGCAGGGTCCCCAAGCTAGACGTCTTGGCAGCTATGGCAGCGAGGAGATCACCCCGCAATGGCCTTGGACAATGCGAGTCTACTTCCACGAAGATGCGCGAGAGGGCCGAGGTCGTCAAGTGATTTAGGAGGCAGATGGTGTTCGGCGTAGTATCCGAGATGCGCAGGGACCACAGATTAGGCAAGGAGGCTTGAGTTGACGCCATCGGGACTTGATTATAGTCGGCAGGTACGGTCATTGCTGACTCAATCACGAGCTCTTCGAGGCGACACATCTGCGCGATGGCAGCAAGCATAGTTTCGGGGGCGACATGTATTCTGGCCTGACGGGGTTTGTTGGAGATGGTCAAGTGTGTCAGGTGCGGCAACGAAGTCTTGTGCCAGTGCAGGGAGACGGCGTGTAGCTCCAGATGTCGGAGACGGACAGTCTCGGGATGGAGCAACAGATGGTGAATATGGGCATGCTCGCCGAGGGAAGTGTGCATGACATCCTCGCACCGGACAGTCAGCGATTCGAGACAAGGGGCGGGCCCGTCCAGCAGTTGTAAGGTCTTCTCTGTCAACGGACGCATACCAGTGGTCGTGATAGACAACGAGCGTACGCGTGACATATGCGAGAGCACCAGCGCCAGTGACTCCTCCTTCGGTGATATGCGAGACGACATGCTGGGCGAGGTCCGCAAGTCTATAGTGACATACAGGGGCGCCTTTTTGGATCGCTCCAGTAGCTCCTCCGTCCACTCATGCTGCGTCGTCACCGCCAATTTTCCCCAAAGGGCAGGGCAGCCCAGCGCCACGTTGCGCCAGTGCCTGCAGACGTGGGAGATGCGAATCCAGCCATATGGGCGGGTGGACCACGACAGGCTAGCATAGGGGCCCGCCGTACGCATGAACACTTCGGAGAGCACCTCCGGAGGAAGTACGGATATGGGTGCGAAGGTGTTCAGGCGCGATCTGAGGTCGAAGACGTGATTCAGGTAGCGAGCGATCTCGTCCTCAATCGCTTTGCGAGTTTGGGGCACCGGCAGGGCCGGACTCGCATGGCTACTGCTTGCATCCATGATGCCTCGGCGAGCCTGCAGCAACGGTGTAAAGTGAGCAGTGGACCGCATTGCCTAAACTGTGTGCAACATACAGAGATGGCAGGGTCAGTACAACGACGTGATGTAAATAGTTGAGGCAAGGTCAAGGTGAGTGTCGTGGTCCGATGTTGGCGAGGTCAAACACTATTTAAATAATTTCAAATACCACGGGCCGGCGGGAGTCGATCTCAGCCACTCACGCCACTCTCAGCCACTGGCATATTGGCATTTATAAGAGCCGCACGCTACTTGCCACGGAAGGTACTTATGTACCCTAGCCTGCGCCCGGCGATATCTGTACTAGTAGTACTGTCCCAGATTCAATACGATGATAGTTGCCTCCGATATATCGTTCCTATTACTACATAGGGGGAAGTCCGTATCAACTCTACCAGTACTGCTCGCGATACTCGCCATGGTAGTACTCAGCAACAACTGTGCGCAAGCAATAACTTACCACATTGCGCAAACCGAATTTTGAATGTGATCACCAGAAATATCGAAAGATGGACCTGATGTTGAGTCGTTGACCCCACGAGCAGGAACTCGCAGTGAGTCGAAAGCCTAGATCGACATTCTCGGAGTCCCCAACTCATAGATCTCCGCGTGTTCCTTCAGACGCATGACGGCGAACCAGATACTGTACGATGTGAGCGGAATATAAAGCTTCAGGATTCTCAGTTGGTTAGACAGGCCTCGTGCGAGCGAGAGGGCGGAGGGATACGATTCCGGCGATTTTAATGCGGTCAACCGTGCATCTCGAATCAAGATATGTAACTGCACCCGTCTGTCCAGTGGTGTGAAACAAGCAGTGGGCATCCCGAGGTGCCAACGAGTTGATGCGTACAGTCGCGAAAGCGGGATGAATGAGTGGACAGGAGCCAGGTATGCCGCTGTCTTCCCGCATCCTAGGAGCGCACAGGGACTTGATCGCGTTGAAGCCCGAAGCCCCCGCGAGAAGCAAGAGGGAGGCGGTAAGAAGCTGGCAGGAGGTGGCCATAAGTAGTACTGGCAGGGCGTGCCTATGCGTGTACGGGTGAGGGTCGCGTGACGGGATCTGCGCTGCAGGAGGTTCCCTGATTCGGCAAGTCAGACAGCTTAGCCGAGAGATTGAAGAGGGCCGCCAGCGGTGCGATGCGAGCGAGGCTCTGCTCTTCCCAGCCCGCACCTGCACTGCGACGGCCTGCTGTCCTGCTCGTCGCTGCTGCCCGTCATGCTCTCGTTCACGATTTACGCGTTGTTCTTCTTGCTCGCTGCCGTCCATGCCATTCCCCTGAGACGTGCGCTGGAGGAACGCGACGTGATCAGCCCACCTATAACGAGTCCCGATGCAAGCACGGTGTGGAATGTAGGCGAGACGGTGACGGTGACATGGTATGTGGCTTGTGCTGCCCTTCGAGTGTGTGCTGACTTTCGGCGGTGTCGCGTTGCAGGGACTTGTCCGCCCTGCCGTCCGATGTCAATTTTACTGGAGTTACTGGGAAGTTGGTACTGGGTTACGACACTTGGAATAGTGAGAACCTTATGCTCGGTGAGTACCAACGCGTTCAGAATGTACATGCAGCCGAGCGCTGACATTAATGACGCACTCAGATACCCCGCTTGCGCAGAAGTTCCTGCTAAGCGCCGGCCAGGTCTCGTTCGCAGTACCTTCTGTACCGACGCGCAACAACTACATCGTGGATCGTGGGTCTTGTTATATCAATGATATCGCATACACTCACCTCATTGCTATCAGTGTTCGGTGACTCCGGAAACATCAGCCCGAACTTCACCATCATCGGCACCTCGGACGCTTCGAGCGCTGCTTCGACAGCGGCTGCATCCACTTCCGTAGCTGGTATGTCCTTCCTCCCTCCATCCCGCTCTTCTCTTCACAGCTCGCTGCCCCAGTCTCTGAAACGACCTCTGAGTCCGTCTCCGTGACCGTAACGACCGAACTATCGACAACCGTGACGACCGTCCCATCGCAGACAGACACTGTCTCGTCTGCCGATACGCCGTCCAGCACCCCGAGCACCGTATCCTCTGCATCCCCCTCATTTCCCACTTCTGTGCCGTCTGTGTCGACTGCATCTGCTGCATCCTCAGCTCCTATTTCGTCGAGCTCGGTCTCTGCTGCCAGCGATGCCAGCGGCAACACTAGCGGCGCGCTGTCACTCATGCATGCAAGTCCCTTCCAGCCATTGCTAGCGGTCGCCATCGCAATCCTGTCGCTCGTCATGCTCTGATGAAGCTATGTCCGACGCGATGCACCCTCGGTCGAGGCCGGATCAAGGAAGACATGTATATGCTCATGATGTAGGAGGAGGTATGATGACAGGCGGTTATGGATCTACGCTACGTCCTATTTCGAATAGTCCGCGTTCCGGGATACCCTCGGACTTTATGCGTCTGCGTCATGTTGACTGTCTGAACGCTGTTCGTTCGCGTGTAGTTATGTTTGCGCCCCATGTACTGTGACGTTTTACGATTCTTACGTCAATATGTTCCTTTTCCTGCTTTCCTACCATGCGGCCGTCGGTCTGAAGGATGAATGGCCCATCCGGGCTTGGTCTCAAGACCTGCAAGACAAGTGCAGTAGATAATATTGTTCGGTCTGGCCAAGGCTAACAACGACTCTGACAACTTGAAGCGTACATGCCAATGCGCGATGTACGGGTCCTGTTGTAGACATTCAGGTCGGTGTGCAGCATATCCTCTACGATGTCCACTGGGCAGCGCTCGGCCCTGTGATCACTTTATCAATGAACGATTTCGACTCAGAAGTCGATGCAAAAGTCATCATGACCATCACACGAAAGACACTTTCTTTTCAGGTTTTCATTGTATTTCTGCATCTACGTCTATACGCCAACATACTTTTTGATCTGCTACAATACTCTCCCATCTTGGGGAGAGGTGCTAAGGGCAGAGTGAACACCGCTACACAAGGATTATGCTACAATCACACCCCCTGCGGCGAGACTCTATGTCGTCCGCGCCAACGGAGGGCCTATAGATGAATGTGCGCCGGCCTAGACCGGCGAGGGTGCACCGCGTCCCCCAGGGAGCGGCGAGTGTATTAAGACAACAGACCGGAGAGCCGTAAGGAATGGTAGAGCGAATGAGGGACGTCTATGTCGTGGTGAGGGAGCGAGGGTGGGGGCTAACGTCGGGTGACGCCAGCGGGGGTCGGTCGGCTGGGCCGCTTAGGGCTTCCAGTCCTTGGACATGAAGTGCCAGGAGAGGCTGAGGACGCCCTCCCCGAGGTCGGCGCCGAGCGCCTGGAAGAGCGAAGGGCTCAGGTCTGTGCGGAGTTTTTTTAGCAACCGGTGGCATGAAGCGGCGAGAGATATACATACCAATGGCAGTCGCGTCACATCCCATGCACTCGTCGCGAGTCTGGCCGTAGGCGACAGCGCCGTTGGCAGTGTTCTCGATACGCATGTACTAAGGACGAAGTCAGTTTGAGCGGCACTGGGACGTGACTCTGGGCGACTAACCTGGTTGCAGTTACCGCCGTTGTTGTAGATCTCGTGAGAGATGGCGACGATGTAAGAGCTGTCGATGTCGTTGTACCCGCAGGCACCGAGACCGACTTCGTACCAAGTGCCCTGTGGGACGAGAACGTCAGTTTCAAGGCGAAATCGGAGGCCACAAAGACAAGACATACCCGGCCGGTGTGCGTGATACGCTTCTCGAGGGTGACAGTCTCGTTGGTCGCCACGGGCGAACCAGAGACGGAAGCGAGGATCGCGCAGAACGCGGTGGCGAGGACGGCGAAGCGAGACATCGTGTGTAAGGACGGTAAGGAGGTAGGGAGAACCTAAGGAAGGACGTTGCACAAGTGCAAAAGACCGGTGGTGCCAAAGACGATGAGACGAGCAGACCCGTTGGAGTGCAACCCTCTGCTAACTGGCCCTTTTATGCGCCGACGCTCTCCGCCCCCACATGTCGACGAGCAAAAAAAGCTGAAAGTCTCTCGAGCCCAGACCGGTTCGGCGAACGCGCGGTGAGTCGACCACAATAACCCCCAAAACCGGAGTAACCTGAGTGTACCCACAATCCGGGGTGTGTCTTCGGATCGTCAAAACGAATGCCCGTATGAGCAGGCACCGACGGCTCCCGGAGGTTTCTGGCCCTGAACACCTGTGTGGCTGTGTGTGCTCGCTCGGCCTTCCCGTGTAAGTATTTAAGCCGGCCGAGTCTTCCTATAGGCCGGCGGTCTTCGAGGTATTAATAATGTAATTGAGGGTTCAGGATCGCTCAGCCAATCGGAATGCTTGATCGAGACGGGCGGCCCGCCACCTCGATCTTGCTATTCATACGTAATCAACGTGCCCTGAAAGGCAATGGAATATGAGAACTTGAAACTCACTCAGACTGGGAGGGAAATTTTTGGAGAGGCCCTTGAGGCCCTTGGCAATGGAATCATGTCTCGGCGAGCCGAGATTGGTGGCGACCTACAACTGAGTTTCGTTAAGGGAGCTGGGACTGTTGTTAATGGACTCGCCGCCCAAAAGCCTTCGAAGAGCATCCAGCGAAGATGCTCCTCATCGACGGTGGAGGCTGTCGACCTGCAGAACTGATCGAGCGATAATACAGCATGAAACTGGCATGAAGACGCTCTCGGGTCTCGACCGAGAGCGTCAGGGACAACATTGCATCCATAAGCGTATGTACGTGCGGCTCGAGGTAACATAAGTATTCAAGTTGCTGGCAGAGGCCGGAGGGTAAGTGCCGCAACGAAAGCCGGGCCTATACCCTCGACGTCACCGTGCCCAGCAATCTGCAAAAATAAGCAGCAAGAGCACGCCGGAGACAGGAACATCCAGTGGCCAGACATGAGGATGCCTCTGTTCGTCACATGACAGCCTCGACTCGTTCAGGCACTAGCTTGCAGGTGGCGGTGCGCTTTATGCCGCCGAAACTAGTACCCGAATGTTTGGCCCACCCAGGCATTGGAAAACATGTCGAATCCCTTGGGAAGACAGTTCAAGCACCGTCCATTGTACCCTCGAGGCAGCAAACTGAACAAAGTCGAGTGCGCCGTGGGGATCCATCGACAGCAGTACCAGTGATGGGATGGAGACGATGACCCGGACAGAAGCGAGGTTTGGAGTCAGTCTTGTCGTCGGAAGACTTCGAAGTTCGAGACCGGTTCTCTGTGTGGTGCATCTCTACGCATCACAGCAAGCGAAGTCGCAGGAGGGCACTGCTATAGCGAAAATGCAACACTCACCTTAGCTGGAGCTCTGGACACAGACACGTCTGCGATCATCCACACGCAGTAGGTGTAGCATTCGATTCGTGAGCGCCGTGGATATGCTGGAAGTTCGACGAGTCCGAGTCTAGACCCGTTTGGTTGGTAGTAGCGTCTGCAGGCGGTCCAATTGACCTGCGACTCACCCGTCAAACCTGAGACAATCCACATGCATCACGTCGATGTATGTATCGAGGCCCATCACAAACCTCTCCAGAGACATCCGCGACTCACGATCGTCGGCGCCGCAATTAGGGCTGCTTGCCAGTGTGCGGCCTGCAAACCTGTTTGTGAGCAGATATTTGAGATATTTGTCGGACTAGCAATTCGTTGAACTGTTCATTGTCGTGCTCAAGCCAGCCATAGCCAAGAGTTCTGGTCTGGTTCAACCGTGACAAGGTATTACACAAAGTACATAGGACACTGCCAAGTCACGGTCGTGTCATGATCTTCGAATCTCGATGACTTCGGGGCGCCCGAGATCTCAAGATCACGATGCCGAGTGTGGCACTGCTGCCACCGAGACACCTTCAAGTTGTTGTTCGCACTGACCGCCGCGACTACGTTGACTGTTCATCCCTGTAGATCAGCGATTGTATCGCCTGAAACCACTAGCGGAGTCTCTTTCTCAACGTTGGCCCGAGCTCACCTTCACGGAGCGCCGCAGGCTTGACTCGTTTGCTTGCCAGAAGCCGTTACATTGAATCTTGCGTAAGTTGAGAGATTGCATCTTGATGACCCAGCCCGGACCATGACTACCTATCGGAATCACAGATAATTCAACCATGAGCAGCGGTCAGACCTATGGAAAAGAACTGCCGGTACAGCGACGACCAGCTAGCAATGCAGGACCGGGTAGCTGACATCCATTCAGGACCAGGTGGATCGCTTGGTCGCTCTGACCGATGTACAGCTTGAGCTACTCGCCGATGTAGGTGTCGAGGCCATCTTGATCTACATCTGACATTGATGATACGATACCGTGGTACTGTGCAGGTTCGCGAGATGCATAAGGAACGTGTTGCTCTTGAACGTGAATACGCGACAAAGCTACAAGCCCTCGCCCGCAAGGCCGCGGAAAAGAAGAGCAAGAAAGATGCTGCACTCGTTGTTGGAACCGAGCCGACCAAGACCTGGGGAGAAGACGTCTTGCAGAGAAGGTACATTGAATGCTCTCGATAACGTCGATAGCTCAACGATCGGCGAACGTAGCACTCTCCACAACGCCTATGCGCAGCTCATCTCTTCTATGATGGATTCGGCGCAGGCTCACAATGGTCTTGCGGATTCGCTGACGGCGCAAGTCATAGAGGCTCTGAAAGTGACAGAGCGGCGGCAGGAGGAAGCCAAGAAGAAACAAGAACAGCACTTCTCGAAGCTCCTATCCGAGAGGGATCGCGTGTATACCGATCGCATCAAGGTATGTGAGCCTGACTTAGTAGTGGAAACGCAAGCTCATGATCCACACTTTTAGAGCAAACAAAAGGTTGTGCATTAATCTTGTTGACCACCTCGCCCTATCGCTCATGACTGACGCAGTACGACGAAGATTGCAGCGAGGTAGAAAGCTACCGCCAAAAGCAGGTGTGTCCAGACACTTTAAGCTTTGTTAATTCCAGTCTCAGCAGCCGTGCGAAGGGTCGCGCGGATGACCGACACGCCGACCGTGCAGCGAAGCAATTTGAATCGCAGCAGGTCGATATGCAGAACAGCAAGAAGTGGGGACCTCGACTATCTGATCACGAACTACGGCTCACTTTCGACAATCAGTGTTTATCTCATCTCGACATCGACATCTAACAGACTTAAGGACAAATTCTACGACGAGGATCTGCCCAGCCTAGAAGACGTATGTTGTTTCAATATCCACTTTCGTATGATCGCTCATATTCCCGTGTTTTGTAGCAATTCCGTGAGTCGGCCCGATGACTCATCGGCCATCAACGGTCATCACTCAGAGGTCTTGCCAGAAACCCTGCAGGCACAATTACTCGAGAGATTTGTGGTCATCATGGTGCAAGCGCAGTCACTGCAGAAGAGCCATCTCGATACCCTGCGCACTCACATAGATGGCGTGGAGAGTAGATTGGCAGCCGTCAACCCACAAGCCGATCAGGAGCTCTTCATCGAGCATAACATTCGTCCGTTCACGAAGCCTGGTGATTGGAGCTTCGAGCCATGTACCGTTCACTATGATACCGTAAGTCTACCGATAGGCTTCGAAAGAGCTGGCTCACAACGAATGTCGATCCTGTAGGCAGACATGGTCGTCGAGCCTGCACCCAAAGTGTACCTACAGAACAGACTGACGAAATGTCGGAGTAAGTTGGACGAGCTGCGACCGGTGATCACCTCCAAACGTAAGTCTCAGCGCGAGATTCTCGAGTTTTCTACATTAGTCATGCCCGTACTCAATATGACTCCTGGATAGGCAAAGAAATGGAGTCGTTTGCCAGAATGATGGCTAACAACGTGGGAATCGACAAAGCAGCGAACCGAGAAGAAGCAACAGATGTAAGTATCTCTCGGGGAATAGTCCCTGCTTGTGCAGTGTGCCCGCAATTTGACGTCAGTGCTGAACTTCTTGTAGAGCTATCTTGAAGCGCATCACCAACTCACATTTTACTTGTCGTCAGAGTACATGTTACTCACCGAAATCGATGTGATATCGGCGGCACTGAGCGGTACGTCACGCACTGACCGATGCACTCGACTCGCTTATTTGGTCTGTCTGTCATCGCTGTGTAGGTGATGAAGGCGAACAGAAGCTGCACGCCTTCAAGAGCACTTCCTTCTCCATTCCAACTCCGTGCGCCTACTGCAAGGTGGGTGTTCCCGGCGTCTGTCTCGCTGCCGGCGACGTAACGAATACAACTTCGTTGTATATGATCGCAGTCTTCTATCTGGGGCCTCAGCAAGCAAGGAAAGACATGCAAAGCATGCGGCATTTCAGTCCATGCGAAATGCGAGTTGAAGGTTCGATTGCTCGTGCACATGTGTACTCTCTGTGTCTTCACCTCAATTTCGGCTATGTAGGTTCCTGCCGATTGTGCGGGATCCAAAGGCGCCGTGCGGTCGAGTGCCGCGTCTACCATGTCACGTTCTTCTACAATGTCCTCCACAACATCGAAGAGCGGCAGTCAAGGTCAGTCTCAGTGATTGAACAATTATTGAAGACTGATTCACGTTTCGACTGATCAGGTATGACACCATCTCCGTCCTCCTTTGCGCCTAGAGACTCGGTCATCCGTGAGGCACTTCCAAGCGCGCAGGTTGTCTACAGTTTTACGCCCACCTCGCCGTTCGAACTAGCTGTGACAGGTTGGTCCGGACAGTTCGGCAAAGCGACAGACGCTGACACGCATCCTTAGCCGGAACCACCGTGCAGGTTCTTGAGGAAGATGACGGATCCGGCTGGGTCAAGGTAGCGGACGAACTCGGGGGCAAGGGGCTAGTCCCAGCGGCGTACGTACAAGTTATCGAGTCTTCAAGCTCAAGTGCGACGCCGAGACCGCCGCCGGTGCCTCCTGCTACCTCTCGTCCGCAGGTCAAAGGAAAATCCGGTACCTTTCCCTTCTATGTGCTAGGTGAACCGGTTAATGACTGATGCGGTCGTAGTGCGGGGCGTCTATGCGTACCAATCGCAAGGCCCGGACGAGCTAAACGTGCAGGAGGGCGGCCTGATCGAACTGACCGGAGGACCGAGAGGAGGGATGAACTACGCAGATGGTTGGTGGGAGGGTACGTCTCCGCGGTCGGATACCCCTTGTTAGTCAGACTGACAAGCATACCTGTCCGTAGGCGTGGATTCCGCCGGAAGGAAGGGTATCTTCCCAAGTAACTACGTAAGTTTGCCTCTTCTATCCGGGCATGATCTTGTTCATGCGGCATATCCAGGTGGAACTCGCACAATAAGAAAGTTGTCGATGTTTGTGAGATTCGTTAGACTGTACTTGAATTTGTATGCCTTTGACTATTGACACGGCAGGTGGCGGTGGGTACATGGTTAGTCATCTTTCAGCTTGGATGCCTCAGGGAGAATGCATACTTCTTCTGAGAACGTGGCATGTGCCAGGAGAGGTATTTGGCTACGTCTTCTTTTGTGGTTCTGAAGGGTCTGGGTTCGGTAGTTGTACATGCTTTCCGCATCCACGCACTCAATTGACCTAGGCGCACACTGAGAGTTTTGTGGTGAATCGTTGTTTCGAGTCAGACTCGTTAACGGCTGAAATCATGTCTCCAAGACTTGAATCCAATGCAATGAATGATACGTGATAATCAGCTGATAAATTGGCAAGCAGGCTCGTAGGTGGCTTGATGAATCAGATGCGGGATGAGAGTTTGGATGGGTTGGTCATGGGCGCCGCCCAGACAATTGTAGACGACAACATACCCCCACAAATATGGGTTCATCCCTCAGACGGAACTACTGCCAAGAATACTAAAGTGCGGATATGACCGCAGGATTCAGATATGAATCCGCGGTCATGTAGACTTAGGAGGTACACTCGAGTACGACGATATTGGCATCCGAGGCTTCGCCCGCCAGGTACCGCGCAATATTGGGGTGCTTGCAAAAGAAGGTTTGTTGTGTTGCGGCAAAGCATCGGAGTCCGTCATCGACGCAATCTTACTTCGGAGCCCGACTGCGCTTACTGAGAGGTATAAAGGTTCATCCTTTGGAGGATTCCCTGTCGACAGTCCGCTTCAAGTTCCTGCTCTCACTGTGTATCAACTGACCCCCAGCCTGGGCTATCAATGCAGCCAAGGAAGTTTGCAAAGTAGTGGTAAGCATAATGCACACATACACCATGAAAACTTCACAATGTACCGCCATCAAGGTGGTAGACAGCGCACAAGAAGATGGAAGAATCGAGGATGCACTGGCATACTAGCATACAGTATTGATATTACATCGTTGTCACACTCGAAGTTCGCTGATGATTCGTGGAGCAGCTTTCCTACCCAACACGCCTCGGTTCCTTGAGGATTGTCGTCTGCAGCCGTACACCGCAA